>NC_046222.1:103571178-103744595 GCF_009819885.2 Catharus ustulatus
TCTGCACACAATCACTTTAGTCAAACTGGATATCCATCCTTGTTGCTGATATTGCAAAATAAATTCTATCGCATTCAGCCAAACAAATTTGATTGCCTGGTGGGATGTCTCAAACTACAAACACCATGGAGGTACACTACTCTATAAAGACAGAAATTCTGATTGCTAGCACCCCTCAAGGGTGCCCAGCCTGCACGTCCCATAAGGTATACGCAGTTCACAAAGCCAGTCAGGCATCCTGAAGCATGCTTTGAACTGACATTCCCAGTGGGGTCCATCACACAATCAAATTCCTGTCTCCTGTGATGCAGAAGGGACAGTGAAGTTGTCAGAAAGATGTCAGTGTGAGGAGGCTTCTCCTGCCACAGTGATTAATTCAGCCCCTTCTGCCCACATTCACCAGACCCCAGGAAAGGCAGCTGTCAGGCTTCTTACTCTTGCTCTTGCACAGGAACATGTTTCTGAAATACTCTCCTGCAGCTCCACTGCCAGGCAGGGGTTCATGTATGTTCAGCCACTGTGGAGCTACAAGAGCACGTTCCCAGAAATGTGCAGGAGTTCTGTTCCTGAGGTGAGAACAGCACAGCACCGTGCTCACTCTGCAGCCACAACAGCTCAGCTTCTGCAGTCTAGCACATACACCTGGTACAGTAACAGTGAGCAATAATTCAGATCTGGCACATTTTTGCTACTTGGTATTTTCCTTGTAACAAAGACCAGAGGTTGTTTCCTGGGATGGAGAATGCAAGTTCAAGACCTGCACCTCAGTTGAGAGACCACAGGTCACTGTGACTTGATCAGTTTTGGACATGCTCCCTTGGGCTTGCACAGGCAAGGTTTCCTATCAGGGTCTGCTGCAGGGGGCTTTTTCTGAGCAAGACTACAACATAGTGACAGCTCCCTCTAGCACCACACTGAAGCTAAGAAATTCACTTCTGAGTGTTCAGTCTCACAAGCTTGATAGTATTGCAAGATAGCATTTTCCTACACAATCTGAATTGAGAATGAACACAAATTGTCACAGAATCCAAATCTCTTCATCTATTTTGTGGATGGTTCTACTTACTCTCTCTTCCCTTTTTTTTTTTCTTAGCTATAATGATATTTTGCAGATCTTTTCAAAATCAGTCTTTTACTTTTCTTGTCAGCAGGGATGAGGGTGAAGCAGTAAGATAAACGATTGGAACTCTGCCATCCAGGTGGACTGTCAGCATGGTAAAAACCAGATTGAAACTGGGAAGGAACTAAGTGAAAATTTATGCTCTGTTGGCTGCTTCTCATTAAGAAACATTTGCTCATGAATCTTACATTTTCAGCCTGGATTGCACTGAGTGATAAGAGCATGACATCATAGACTTTTCTGAATTGGGAGGGTCACACCTGAGAAAAACAACTTTACAAAGAATAAAGGCCTTAGTCTCTTTTTTCCACTCTTTTTTTCTTCTTCTACCTTTTTTTTTTTTTTTTTAAGATAAATAGCTCTTTCAACAGTTGGATTTTTTTAACTTTCGACAAAACTCAAGCCATGCTTGCACCATGGACACAGTGCAATGAATCCCACTAAACTCAGAAGTCTCTAGTGTGCTTCTCTGAATGGATTCTGGTCTCTAATTCTACATTTTTCAAAAGACTTGTGACATTCTGGGACTGGATCCATATTGCTAACGAAGAACTGACCTGTGCCACAGTTTGCCAGTTCGTAGCATCATCCTCACTTGGATGGATTCCTTGATTCCACCTCCTCTGAACAACATAGATCACAGGCTCAATGGAAATATTGAATTTTGAAGACCACTTCACCTCCAGGTCTCCAGACTGATGTTCTATGAATTTTAATTCTTTCCGGGGTTTCAGTGGAACACCTGTAGTAGGAACACACAGATAAAAACATATGAGTAATTCACAAGATATGATTAAGACATTTGTAGATGAAGCTGTATAAAAAATAATTAAAAAACAAAAAGATTGCTTGTCAGAGAAAAGGCCAAAGAGGCAGGAAGCATGGAAGTTTCAGAAGGGCTCCTAGCTAACTCATCTCTGCTAACATTAAAATTTGTTTTTAAAAAATCTTCAAAATTATTTCTTTATTTCATTAAAAAGCTGCAAGACATGAAAGTTGTAAGCTAAAACTGACTTTACAGAAAACATTTGCCCAATACAACTGGGAGAAAGATCCCTTTGATCCCAAGCAGAATCAGCTATACCTGTTGTTCAGTTTTTCACCCAATTTATCTTTAAATGCATCTAATAACAAAATTTCCATTGCATCACATGTAGTATGTTTCACTACTTCTTTATCCCTTCCAGAAGAAATCTTTCTGACTGCCTCATTTAGTCTCCTCAGCTGCATCATAAACTCAATACTAGTCCAAGATGTTCGTGGATTATGGGGAACAGATTCTTTCTTTTATCTGTGGAGAAGCTCTTCATGTAGCACAAGACTGTTATCATGTTTCTGAATGTTTTCTGCTTCAGTCTGATAACCACAGTGCACTCTATTTCCCTTTAAAATCGGTGTTCCCATATCTCTGCTCACTCTTGCAGTTGCCTCTGGAAACTCTCCAGTTGCCCAACTGCCCTTCTCCAGAGCCAAGCCTAAAACTGGGCACAGATTGTGTCTAAGCTCTTAGCAGTGCAGACCAGTGAAGTGTGATTATTTCATATACCTTACATTAGTCTGATGTACTTAAGAAAGCTGTTTGCTTCTCCGTGGCTGCATGAGCTTATTGACTCACATGCTGCACCTGCACTGCACAATGTGTCACTCTCCTCTCTTCCCTAAAGAGCTAGGAAAGGTAACTCCAAGATAACTTGGAATAGATATGTTCTATCTAATGTGTACTATCAAATTGTTGCATTTCAGAGAAAAAAATATATTTCTAAAATATTACTATAATTTCTCATTACACAGTGACACTAAAGGACAGCTATTTCTGTTGTTGTACTGCCTGTAATATTCAATGTTTTGAAAACATTTGCAGTAGCTTGAAGGAAAAAACAACTCTTCAAATTTGGCAATTTTTGATTAAATCAACAAATCAAGTGTTAGATGCATTTCTCTAGACAGACATTAGGAATACTTATATTTGAGTGTGCAGCATTTTGTCACTTGAGAACACGCCACAAATAAGATCTCTGTGGTGAACAAACCACTTTTGTATTTTAAGAGGCGTTCTTACAAATCTGAGTACATAAGTAGCTACAAGTAAATGAAAATAATCTTGTAGATCTTCAAGAAACCTAAAATCCACCTGGAAAAAAATGTGGTACCTAAATTTTGTTATCACAGAAGTTTAGACCCTGGATATCCTTCAGTAGCCTAAAGTCTTAGTCTAACATAGCAAACATGACTTTGGATTACCCCATTTGCAAATGCTTCTTTAGATATGATACACAACAATCCTGCAATTTAAGAAAACTTCCATCTGCTTTGCATTAGGGGCAGTTGGATTCACTTGATTGCAAGAATCTCAGCCTCTCCGGTGTTATGGAATCGCGTGCAGATGGAGCGCGGCAGCGCAAACAATGAGAGCACAGCACAAGTGCTCTTTAAAATACTTTTGTAGAACCAGCACCATCAGTTTAATATCCAGATGTGAAGATCCAATTACTCTTCAATGTGCCTTTGATTGTGTAAATGGACAGCCCTTTTTTTTTGTGCTGGAACAAATTAGTCCTCAGTCTGCAGTGCTACAAAGTCTGCATTAGTCCAAAGTCTGCAGTGCTTAACCAAAGAATTCAAATCATTGATCATAGTATGTGTGCAATAGCAGAGTCCAGGAAATATGTTTCTAAAGGTGTCTTTCAAAGAGCACATGCATCTCTGTGCCATGAAAAGTAAGTGCATATTGGCGAGTCATGAAAACCTGTACCTTAAACATTGGTTCCCCCAGAATTCAAAATGTTTCCATAAAGGGCTTTGTAAAGGGTACATCCATAGCATCGATACAATTGTAAACACGGTTCTGCAAGGACTCAGAAATGGACACTTTTAAAACTGTACACTATGTTTATAATGCAAAACTATTTTCCTTTAAGCATGAAAAGAGTCATTAAACTGTGGGTGACCACCTGACCCCAGTTATCCTACTATAATCTTGCCATACCATCAGACACTTTGAATGTTCTGATCTTCCCTTCACAATTTACCTTTTATTACACAGATCTGCAGAGACACTTTCTTAAGTCCTTCACTAGTTGAGACAGTGTAAAGAAGAGGGATGAGGCAAATGATAGAAGAGTAAGAGAAACATTTCATACCTCTACTAAAGGACATAAATTTGTCAAGACTACATAACCAATTAGTAATACTTCCAACAGAGATGAAAAAATACTTGTTACATTAATTCAAAAACATTTGCAATATAGGTCTTTAGTGGCAGTGTACTTACATTAGTATTTTTTTAGAATTGGACTTTAGCACTCAGTACTAGAAGGCAAATTCAGTTTGTTAATCCAGAAAATCAGATGGAAATTTTATATCTACTGTTGTAACTAATCTCCAGCACTTGATCAACAGTAAAACTGTAGAAACTTCTGCAGACTCTTAGATTCAATCTGAGTTCATTTTCAAGCTGTGAGTGCTGTCAAAAGGATAAAAATAAGTACTGAACTTATTCACTAGATCTTAGTCATGCTTGCAGAGTTTGCTCTTCCTTAGTGACAGGAAGGTCATTTACCCCTGGAGGAAATGAATAGCAAGCCTGCTCCACTTCTATTTGTCTTTTGTTGCAGAAAGACAGGTTGAAGAGGCTAATTAGCTGAATTCATCAGCTGAGAAGGCAGTAGGGTATTCAGCTTGCCCTTCCTCTGCAAGACATATATGCTCTTACAAGCCAGCACCTCCTGCAGATCGGTGATAAGATGTTAGGGAAGGTTAGTTCTGCTCCCATTTAATCAGGCCAAACAGAGACCTTCCAGTGTGTGGTTACAGAATGTATCATATCCTGTCACATGCTGTGTCAGATCCAGCAGCATTGAATCTTGTGTTATTTGCTTGCTTGTTTTTACCTTTTCCAGTTATTATATTTACTGGAATGCTTTGCAGCTGTGGCATGGAGCTTGATCGTGTAAATCATTACATACACATCACGAATGCCGGCTTCACCACTCTAGTCATTTATCTCAATAAGAGAAAAGAAATAAATAAGTGATCCATTTTAATAACTTCCATTTTGAAAGGTACTATGTAGTGGCATGTACTAATTCCTTACACTTTTAAAGGAGGTGCTCTAAAGTATCCTGCAAACAAGAGAGTTTCCCTTCTGCACTTCACACTGAAAAAGATTTATTAACATTTTAGTTAAAATAATGAACTTAAAAATAAATTCACCATCTTCTTTACCTAATTTATCACATTTCCAACCACAGATGGAAATAAGCATGGATTCAGACCTAAGCTCAGAGCTTAAATCAGAGTTCTGCTGATTAGGCTCCCAACAGAGAGCCCATGATATGTGATTAATAAGTGAATAATATTTTTTTTTTTTTTAATTTTTTAATTGATTCTTATACAAAAACACCAACCTTGTGGAAAAAGAATATTCTTCTCACAAATGCTTATTTTTCTGCATTAGGAGAACATTTTTCAAACATTCCCATGTATAAAGACTTTTAAAATTACAGTTAATTAAAATCTGGAATTTGGCTAGGCAAAAAGAATCTTAGCTTATAGGTTCTCTTCAAAAGATGTCAAAGGAAAGGTTTATTCACAGAATCTCAGGACTCAAATAAATTAAAGATTTGTGAATAAGATTGCCTTAGATTTAAATAATGAATTTATATATGTATCTATGTGCAGATATTATAATCTTTCACTATGCTATTCTGTCTTGATCTGTTCTTTTACCAGATTATTTCACAGCTCCTACTTGGTAATCCCATCTGCTTGGTTTGTAGACATAAATGTTATTTCTGATTAATAGGACCTGAACTGTTTATCGTTAAATATTTTCCTGCTGCAGTCTCTCTCATCCGCATCAAATTAAGTGAGATTTCACCTAAACTGACAAAGTTTGTTCTGCTTAAGATGACTAGTAATAGCCACACATTTACATTCCACAGATTTCCACTCATGGGCTTCACAAGGGGGAAAAAAATCAGAAATTTAAGCAATATTTCTCTCTGATTTTCCACCGTTTCACTGCGCAGCCACATCTCTACAGGTACCTCTCATTTTTCTTCCTATCCATACAAATTCCCAGCAAATGGAAGTCCTGGTTTACTAGGAGACCTCACAGTGGCCTAAAGTTATTAGCCCAGTATGAGTACAGATTAATAACCTCTACCTTTGTACAGATTTTTTGGAATTTGGCACGTGTGACCACATCCATTGGAACAGCATTTCTTCACTCCAGAACATTCAATATCAGCTTCACAGCTTTCAACACAGGCAGCTGCAAAACCACTGGCCTTCTCAGGTGCTGGGCAGTCCCCTTGCTTCACAGACAGGATGTACTTAAGGAATTCACAGCTAGTTAGGCATTCATAATTCTTCTTGGGGAAAAGAGGCTAAAAGGAAAACAGAAGACGTGTGTGCTTTCAACAGGAACAATGAAAAAAACCCCCAAAAACCCAACCAAACCCCATCAAAGAAAAAAATGTTATAAATTTTCCAAGACCTCCTAAAGGATTATTCAGATTTTCATCTTTTGCAAGACTATTCCTGAATATTTACATATTTAAGCCACTTCAAAAAAAGCATTCCAAGTAGAGAATGATGAATTCCCTCAAGTAAGACCGCCATATATAATGGAACAATGTTGTTTATATCTGCCAGCTTTCCCTTGTTTTCCTCACATTGACTGGCTATAAAGTTGCTCAATGACAGATTAGAAACATTCCCAAAACAAAGGGGAAGCAATGGTCAGACAGTCTGGTTTTTTTGGACTATCCCACATTCTTTCCTCTGTACTTTACAACACTTTCCCCACAATATCTGATGTAATGCCACTCTAGATAAATAAGGGAAATCTTGTTTCATTATACTGTTTGAACTAAGTTGGCTAAGAGAAAATTTTTTGCATATTTATGTTCTTGCCAGCATATTAGTAATTGTATAATTCTTCATGGAATTAGAACTGCATTTATGATAAAATGGTCAGCAGAAAATACAAATTAAAATAAGCTTGAAATATATTGATTAAAGATCAAAGTAAATGCCACTTACTTGAGAAACCTAGTCCTAGATATTTAAGATGCTTCAATGCACAGACATTTTACAGCATATGTAATACTCAGAGGTTTGCAAGGTCCACTTAAAACAGTGTTTAAAATAGCTTCTACAACCCTGGGAGAATACTGTGTGTGACATGGAAATGGCTGTAGCATGTAACTGGCATTGTCTGTAGCTGGCCCTTCCATACGAGAGCAACCAAAAACCTTCCACACTGATTGATCTGATTTTACGGGTTCCTAAGCCTCCACAGGAGTTATAACCCACTCTCTATATCCAACTAGCCACGTAACTTCTGAAAATTCTTCCATATTCAAATGTTTTACTTTCTTGCTTTTACTCTTCTCAGAAGTCTGGCAAAATGAAGACTTAGCTATCACAGAGGCCCAGGTGTTTCTCAGATTATTTATTCTCTTAAATCACTGTGGCCCAAGAATGTACCCCTACATTTCTCATCTTTTCATACAGGATTTTGAACCAAGCTTTCAGGCATGGATTGGGGTGTTACAGGCTTTAACCAGCCTAAATGCTGTAAAAATGAGCAAGTCTCTGTGTCTCCTACTGACCCCAGTGATTCTTGGACGTGCATTCCTGCTGTTCCCCCAGCTGGAATGCACCTGATGCCATGGTTAACCAGTTAAAAAGCTAAATGAGCAGGAAAATAAATGTATAGGAAAAAAACAAAAACAAAATAAAACAATAAATTGTCCCTCACACATAAGGTTCCCTTTAACTCAGTAGTACACTCCACTGGTAGATAAGAAGTAACACATGAAGCAGGGACTTTGAGAAACACAAAGCTAAATTGTTGCTTCCAGGTTTTTTACAAAATGCAAAAAGATTGAAAACACTCTCACAGGAAAACAGCCTCCTTTAACTCAATCAACGTCTATGGAGTATACATGAGTCTGAGAGAAAGGAAAGTGGTCCTGGGCTTTTGTGTTTGAAGCTAATTTCAAATCCTAAAACATCACAAATTTGCAGCTACTTAATTAAAAATGTTATAGCTCCCTGAGGCATAATACGTCCTCAAGGCTTCTCCTCCTCACCCTATTTCACAGCTCATTTTTCAGTTAGCTGCTAAATGTGCTGCTCCTCATTATGAGCCTTTGAAGTTCTAAATTTAGCTTTAACCACAAAACACTAATCAAAGAAGGATGCTCACTGTTTTTAACTACAATAGAACAGTGTTCTACAAATGTTTTCCTTTTAAACCAATTTTATACATATTTTCACCCATCTCTAGAAACATACATCTGAGTGAAGAGTGATATACAAGAACAAAACAAATTAGATCCACTGAAATTGTTTTTTTACAGTACTCTAGAATTTTGTATATAAAAAAGTAGCAAATAATCTGAGTTTAAAAACTCTTACAAGGCTTGGTTTTCATGAGAAACTTTTATTTTGTCTTCTGCTGTAACTACATATATCACTAATTCAGTAATTGCTGCATCTAAAATTTTCTTAGTTGAAAGTACAGCTTTTCCTAATCACCCTCATGATGCTTAAAATAACAAACACAGGACATTCTCTCATACCAGAAAAAAAGTGTCCACAGTAAAGACAGAAGAGTTAAATCAATGTACCAGTAAGATCAATATAACAAGTGAGGTCACTTCTGTTTTTTTATACTAAAATAATAAAATCATCCTAATAACTCACTTTTATAGACTTGAATACACTTTAACCTTTTTTTTTTTATAATAAGGCAACTTTCTATTGAGCTGATACTTCCATTTTGAACTAAAACCACCTGTGAACTGAAACAGATCACTTCTACCAACTCAGAGCCATGTTTCAAGTCCAATAAAAAATCTCCTCCTCCGCTCTAGTTTGACTGATTCAGGTTTGCTTCTTCACAGATTATTCTGGTAGATGGTTCAAATATGGTTTTCAAAATATTTTTTCTTGAATAATTACATATTTTGATATTAGTCTTCTGAACTTCAATCCAGTTACTCCTAGGAAATTAGTTTTATAAATCAGACTGACTTTCACATACAGAAAAGTCATCAGTCCTAGCTATCCAGCATCAGGATTTTTCACACAGCAACATTTTATCTTTTAAACAAAGACTGTCTTTCTTACACGTGGCCAGAAAAGATAGAAGGGCAAGCGGTAGAAATAATATCTTAGAGGAGAGATGTAACAGCATCTTCTGAGAGATGCTATGTAAGTGTCACTGGATCAAGTCTTTAAAGTACAAGTCGAGATAAATAATTTAGTCAGAAAAAAATCTTTTTAAGCTCAATATTAATATAGCTATATTGTTAAATGTGTATCCTTTCAAATGAAGGCAAATGCTACAAAAAGGGTTTTCAGCTGTCTCCTTGAAGCTAATAATTTAAATTAAAGAGACTGCTAGAACAAAGTGAGAAAGCGTGCCCTTGGGCTGACCTACCTCACAGAAGCTTTGGCAATGGTTTTTCTTCAGGTCCCAGGACTCTTTGCAGGGCTCCAGGCACTAGGAAGAATCAGGAGGCAGAGAAGTGTCAGAAAGAGAATGAAAAAAACAACCACAAGATAACCTTATTTTGTCTCCAGTTTTCCGGCCCACAGGAAGTTAATAATCCACTTCTCCTGGGGATAAAATTGTGTCATTGAGTCATGGTGTCAGAACAAGGTCATGAGAAGTCATGGTTAGATTACATTAAATATTTTCAGTATTTCTTACAGTACAATGCAGTCGAGTCACTTGTTTATTACACCATCCTACTTTCTGACTTACTGGGTGTAGGTCTTAAAACCATTTAACACCATGCTCCTGGATCACAGAGACAATGTCTACTCTAAGCACTACTCTAAACTCTAAACTACAGAAAGTGAAATCTCCTCACTGACCAACCTAGAGATTAGACAGGCGCACTGCCTTCACAAGAGAGAAACTATTTCATCAAGCTATGGAGTAAACTCAGCAGAGGTTAAAACACTATTTCCCTATAAATAGTCACTGGTCTGATAGCAAAATCACTTTATTTCAAGTATCATATTATCATTACTTCACCATCAACCTCTGCTGCAATGCTTATACAAAGAGCTGAGATACAGAGCTAAGCTTCACACAGCATAAAGAAAAATCACACCGTTAAGAGCATTTACAACAGTTGAAATATAAATTCAGATTCACATCCAGAAACCTTTTCTCTTCCTTTGTTAGACATAAAATGTAGGAAAATACTGGCATTGCTGGGAGTTAATAATACCTACTCCTCCTGGTAACAGTGGAAAGATACTTAATGCACCAAAAAGAAAGGTCTTTGACACACAATGCAATATTTATGTAATTTTCTCTTATGCACAGTACTAGATTGTATCAACATACATTTATGCTGTTTAAAATCAAACACGAATTCATATAGGCTGCACCTCAGTAGTACACCTGTATCATCAATGTAGTAAAAAACAATAGTGTTTAAAAAATCAAGTATTTTTTGTACTAGCATCAAAGCCTAAAAATGTAATGAAACCATTATTCCCAGAGGCTACATATTTCAGGAAAATACCATTTTAAAGCATTTTCTTTATATATATATTTTGGTATTTTAGACTCAGTTTCTAGATCTTCAAAATTCACAATGTGTTATATATAGATTAATTAGAAGGATACATTATAAAATGTCACTGAAGTCAGTAAATGCAATTAATTTCACAGCATTGTTCCTGCTGTGGTACAGATACTCCACATTTGAGCCCAATTCCATTGTCATATTTTACAGCTCTCCTGTTCCATGAATTTAGTCCAAAAATTACTGAGTATAAGTGGTTTAAAGACAAAATGAGGGACATTTTGACTATTTTGTGACTTTGTCAGTGATTCCCAAGACTGCCAGGTTTGTCCAAGGTGTTGGTACCAGTCTTTATCTCCAATGCAGGTAGGGCTCCAGCAGCTGATGTCTCATCTGGCTGTGACTCTGTTTCCAAAGTCATTCAGGACAGCCTAGGCTACTTTCACAAGTGCCCAGCACCCCCTGCCTCAGGGCAGGCAGAGACAATGGGCATCCTCAAAGGGAAGATGGACAAAATGAACCAGGGCTGGGCAGTACTCTGCAGTCCAGCTGCTCTTGGAACATGTCAAGGAAAAGAGATGATGGAGCCCTACCTAGCCTAGTCATAAGGGCTGCATGGGCTCTGACAGACTGATTAGGGGACACACATACCTAAACACTCACAGAAACACAAAACACCTCTCTGGTCCTGCTGTATGAGCAGTCCTCAAAGCACTGAGGGCAGCTGCAGAAGCCAAGTGCCTGCCTTTAGTGGATCTGTACCATTGTACCATGTTGGCTGAAGAGTAAAAATGTTGCCAATAGAAGATCTGGAACAGTTTTGCTAAAGAGATATTTATTAACCTTGCAATAGCAAAAATGAGAATGAGAACAAAGAGAGGTCTGTGCATTTATCCTCTTGGTTAACCTATTCTGAAGTTTCCCTAAAGTTGGAAGCTAGAAACATTGAAAGCTTGGATCCAGGTCTCACCTTTGAGTCAGTCCTTGACTTAAAATGTAAATGAGCTGAGATCCTGAGATTCCTCCCACTGCCTGGGGATTTGATTCAGGATAAGGAGGAATCTGGGCAGAGCAGCAGCTGGCAGCTGGTTTGGGCTCCACTCTATCTAATAAAAAATACCTGCAGGGTACACAGCAGGGCAGTGGCACAGGGAGCATCCCAGCAGCCCACTTGGCAGGTGCCACTGCTCCCTTGGAGCCATCACTCACCCTGTCCTGGCACCACTGGTGGGCTCTGCACTGCTGAGGCAAGGTGAGATGTGAAACACAGCACTGGACATCACAGGACAGTGGCACTCGTCAGAAGATGATGGGTGTCAACCACACCAGCCTTGATAACTCAAATCCTCCTGAAGAGCTTGTTTCATCAACCCCAGTGCTTAAACCTGCCAGTCGGAGGCTTTTTTCCTTCATCCAGACTGCTGCAGAGTTATTATTCAGTACTAAGCAATTCTATCAAAAGTCAAAACATTTGCTAATGGAAAGCACCCCAGTGTTTGTCATTCCTCAAAATTTGGGAGGTGGGAGGGTGTATGTACATATGCATACTCTCATAGATACAAATCTATGTATAATATAATTCTACAGACCTGCTGATATCTAGACTGCGTTAAATTAGAAACAAGAGCAAAATATGGTTTCATTCAAGGAAAAAGGGTTGCCATTGCTTAAAGATATTTCAGGTCGTATTTTTTATTTCATCTTTTTAAAAATGCGCATGTAAGGGCTATGTTAGAGAATTATTTATCTTTTCAAATTTTTAATCTATAAATAAAGCAACCAAGAGAGTAGCATATGATGCACATAATTTACATTAGTTAGTAAAGGGGGTTTTCAAAATAAGTCTCCTAATATTTTTGCTTAGGAAATAATGGTTATGATATGAATGGAATAGAATTACACCAACACAGCACTTTTCAAAATCTAGTGAATTGCAAAACATTATTTAAGTACTGAAATAAATATTTATTAAATTACTATATATTTTTTTAAATATTTAAATTAAATGTCTGCAAATGACATATTTTTCACTATTTAAACAGGAGAAAAAAATTCTCTCAGAGAAGAGATTATCCACAATATTTTTTTATTTCACCAGAGTGGAAACCAAGTCATATGCAAACTGTTGTAAAAACAATGCAATGTAAATGTTACAGCTGGAATAATTCTTATCATTATCATTCACAATTCCCATTGCTCCCAACAGCAAGGTCAGAAATCAATGGCTTATGTTTACAATATATATACAATATAAGTGCTTTGCTGTCCTACAGAACATAATTAAATAGAACTTAGATGATTGGGAGAAAAAAAAGAAACAAAACACTTTTCAGTGTACAACTTCCCAATAACCGGCCATGCATGAGAACAAGTACCTGAAAAATTCATTTGCTCACTATCAGAGAACAGGGTCAGGAATTTACCCAGAGTCAAAGAAGGATATAGTGTTCATCAGTCCAAGAGAGAATGATTTTGTGATGAGTCCATTTAATATAAGGTTGCACTCAATGTAACCACAAGAAAAGTGATTTTGAATCTGGCAATCTCGGCACAGTGGCAGTAAACACAATGTAAAACAGAAACAAGCAGCAAGAGAGAAATAACTATTTTGATATCTGGTTTTTTTACACATCTTTAGTGCTCTAAAGATGTTTTTAGAACATCTTCCTGTTTCAAAAAATCAGACTGTGAGATGTCTGAAGAACAGAAAATGCACAGCTGCACATTCACCTAGTTCAAACTAATGAATAGCATACTAGTTTGGTGAAAAATACTAGGACTCTGGCTGCACATTTGAGGAATGTACATAATTTTTTGTCAATTCATGTTACAAAGGCCTATTCATACATTTGTCTCTGCTGTGTTAATTCATGTCCTAAACATTTACATGGGTAATTTCACGAGTATAAGCCATACCCTTTTGACCAAAATTTTGGTCCGAACCCGTAAGTGCGGTTTATACTCCGGAGCAGCCGATACATGGATGAAGTTCAGAAATTTGCCAACCCGGAAGTGCGAGCCCGCAGCAGCCCCGAGCTGAGCCGGAGCCCACCCGGCCCCGAGCCGAGCCAGTAAACGCCGTGATCCCGTGATTCTGTTACTAGCTGGCAACTTTGTGAAAGTTGCATGCGGATCCTCACTGCAAACAAAAGTGCAGCTTATAATCCGGTGCGCCTTATACTCATGAAATTACTGTACTTACATTCCGCATATTAAAATGAAAGAAGTGTTTAGTTGTGAAACTGAAGTTAGACACACTTTACTAAAGAGCCCTGTTCTACATTTTTAAATCTCCAGTTTAAATGGGACTGTATGTGTGACTGCATGTCATAAAATTAAAAGCTCACACAAATAGGACGATATGCAGAATTTCAAGAGTAAAGATTCCTACAAAGGCAGGTAGGTGAATCTCATTTCTCCAGTGGATCATTCCCAATGCTCTCCCAAGCCCACACTGGACAGCTCAACTGATTCAAAGGCTTCACAAGAGCACTGCTCTGCATTGAGTGGCTCATGGTATCTCATGGTATTGCACTCAACTGGTGGGCACCTTTCCTCGTGACCACGTGCTACAGATGAGGCATTGCAGCACTTCAGGTATGAGCTATTTCAGGTGCTCATACACCCCATCAGGTCATGCACCCATTGAACATATCTATCTTGTTTGAAATAAACTACTAGAAGTAAAGCTGCCCTAAAAAATCAGCCAGTTACTCAGGTTGAAAAAAATTTATGAACCCAAATAGAAAGGTTCAACTGCAGAACCAGTAGGTGTCATATTAGCTTGTAGGTTGATATATGCTGCTCAAGAAGCCTCTGAGCATTTTGTGAGATCCATTTTACACCAAGTCAGTCTCTTGCTTCTTTCTCTTCCCTCTCCTCCCTATTAGCAGAGTGAATCATCAGAGCACCAGTCATCAGCTTTCTATAAGTCATTGTGACATTTTAGCTCTGTGCTGGTTTAAGCTGGGATAGAGTTAATTTTCTTCACAGTAGCTAGTACAGGATATGCTTTGTGCTGGATTTGTGCTGAAAGCACTGTTGATAACACAGGGATATTTTGCTACTGCTGAGCAGTGCTTACAAGTGCTTACACACAGCATCAAGACTTTTTCTGCTCCTCACCCCATCCCACCAGGGAGAGCTGGGGGTGCAGGAGTTGGGAGGGGACACTGCAGGGACAGTTGATCTCAAGTGACCCAAGGGATATCTATCCTATGACATACGGCGCACAATGATGGGGGAAGAAGGAAGGGCAGGGCATTCACAGTGCTGGCCTTTGTCCTCCCAAATCACTGGTACATGTGATGGAGCCCAGCTTTCCTGAAGATGGCTGAACACCTGCCTGCTCATGGGAAGCAGTGAATGAATTAATTGTTTTGTTTTGCTCAGATGCACAACTTTCACTTAATCTATAAAACTGTCTTTATCTCAAACCACAAGTTTTATCACTTCAACTCTTCTGAATCTCTACCCCCATCCCATCATGACTGAGAGGCTGTGTGGGGCTTAGTTGTCAGCTCAGCTTAAACCACAACCAACTCCTAAAATTCAGTTACACAGCATTGACTGCGAGAGGTCTATGTATGTTCAAAACTTTGAAAGCCTAATAGTTTTCAAAGTTTGAAAGTCTAACTGTGAAACATGATCTTTTGTGGCTACCTGGAGTTACTCCTCTGTCTATGTTCAAGAGGTTCTCATGAGAATTACATTAGTAAAATATTTCCCTTGTAACTGAATAAACAAAAGGGTTAAATGACAGAGAATGGTTCCCTGTCTGTGTTGCCTGTTTTCTCTCCCGTAGGTCAGTGAGCATCACCATTTGGTGAAAAGGAGTGATTTTGTATTCGAGGATCTAGTCTTAATTAAATTAGTTACAGTTGGGGTTATTCTGTGACATTATCATGTACACTGGGAACCCAGCTGATACTGTCTGAAAGTACTGCTAATTGTAGAGCTGGTTTTGAATGAAAGCCAGGTCTTAGGTTTTAAATAGTTAGGGGGGTTCAGATTTCTTGAAATGTGTTTTTTGTTGTTCAATATTGATGATATCCTGACATGGATTGTGATAGGATAGATGATAAGGTTTAGGGCTAATAATGACTGTTTTGGTTTTTTTCGAAGTCTGTTGCTCAGAGCAAGGAAACAACAAAGTGGCTGGCACAGAAATGAAGGGAATGGTGTCTCTGTTGGAGGTGCAGTTACAGCTACCTTAGCTATTCCGAATCCTCAACAACTGTAAGGTAAAACAATGAAGCACAAACCTCCAGGGTCCTACAGTAGCAATTAGGAACTGATAGGGACAAGGAACAGCAGCCACACGGCCACCATCACATTATATAGTAACATACTACACAAGAGTGCACCTGCAGGTTGGGATTAATCTGAGATTAACACCCTAAGAGACTTTACTGGTTAATTCACATGGGATCTCATGAAAAGCAACTTGGCATTAAAAGTGCCAAGGGTTAGGTTGTAGGAAGACAGAATTTTGTCTTGAGTTCTAACATGGAAACATAAGAGGGAAACATAACCTATAACAGCACTGACCTTAGTCAAGAGGAATGAGAATTGTATTTCCTGGCAGATTTTGGTAGATCCCTTATGAAAAGAATAACAAAACTGTATAACAGAGACAAAAAATCTAAGGAGAATTACGTATACAATCTGCAGGTGAAATATAGAACTTACTTTAGATAAGAAATACTTTTTAGAATTCTAAACCAGCATTACAAAGTTTAGTTTCTGGTTTCACATGCAAGAAGTGTGCTCTCAATAAACAGGAAAGTGTTTCTGGAGGTGGGACTGTCAGTGTCTTACAGCAGTCCACTACAACCTTCACTTCCTAAGCCACATAGAACATACCTACAGTATTTTCCAACTACAAAATTCAGAAGGACAGAGGAAAAAAATGTTCAAAATAATATCCATGTAAGTAAGAGGAGTACAATGCACTGGTATATTTCTTTGAAGCTCTATTTTGCTACTTTAGCAGAGATGTAGTCAAAAGAATACAGCTCTGCTCACTTGGCCTCGTACAAGGCTTAGAAACACAGCTAGTGAAGCAAACTACAGCAGTTTCAGTGCAACTATCTCCTTTCTGTTACCAGCACTTTGGAGAGTGGTCTGGTCATTCACATGGTTGTTTCAGAGCAGAATGGAACATTTCTGAGAAACTCAATTGGGTGCAAAGTTGAGCAGCATGGTTTAAACTGCTATAGCAAATAGCTGCATTTGTATTTATTTTCCTTGGGTGTGGAGGGACTGAAAACACACACATGGATGGGCATTACCACTCTCCAGAGTTATGCAAACTTATTAGTATCAAATTAGGACTTAGAGTAAAGGAAGTGTTCAGAAGAGCCAATTGTTAGTTATCAAACAAAAACATGAGCTTGAAACATTTATTTTTCTTAATTGCCCAGCTCATTTCAGAACACAACATCAGGGTGCCAGTCCCACAATATTAACTGTTAGTAATTTGAGTTACTGAATACCTTCAATACCCAAAGCAAATAAAGGAAGCCTTATGACCTACAGGATCTGACTAGGAACAGCACCAGTATTTCCTGGAACAGAGATAGGGAAAGGGCTAGTCACAGTCTATCAGTTAAGTCTGTCAGACCTTTAAATATACAAGGTAGCGTTACAGGCTTTGTTCCGAAAATCATGGCACCAGAAAGACCAAGTCCACTGCCAAGAACTTCAGGTCAAATATTCTGGAAGTCCATGTAGCCTTCGTTGCTAATTCCCAAAATTAAACAGAAAGTAAAAGCTGCCAGAAAAGCTATACATGTACTAAAGGCAAGAATCACTGAAAGTGTTAAAAAATAAACTGTTTTGACATAAAATATTTGGGAAGTTACTACTAAAAAAAAAATAAATTAAAAAAAACGGGAAGTCATATCATCACACTTCAGCTGAAATGCAGCAGTTTCAACCATAATCCTTTTAGAATGAAAACAACTTTCAACTCTGACAGCTTGGTATCTATCTGTATGGTTCAGTTGTCCAGCATGTCAAATTTTGCCAGTAGAAGGGTTTGTTTAAAAGGACAGAATAATTGTAAGACTCTTTTCAAGTTTCTCTTCTTTGTTACCAAGTCAAAATCATGGCCATCGATGTCAACAGAAAACTGGCTCCCAAACATTAGTTCATTCCAGACCAGTTCTTGTCAAAATTTGTTTACAGGATTTTGTACCAGCATATGAAACTGGGACACATACTTTCTTCTCTTTTTCTGCCTCATAGCCTAAAGTTTAACAGTCACTAAAGAACAATTTGAGTTCTTATTCTGCTTGATTTTGAAACATGGAATTGAACCCAAATCTCCTACATTCAAGATGAATCTCCTAAACACAGAGAATTTGATGGAGCCTTATCTCTCCCATTGAAATTCTTTCCTCTTGTATAAGCAATGAGTGCTTCTGTAGAAGAGACCCTTAAATGTCAACCTTTCACCACGAAGGGGTATGCCCTAGCATCACACACTGGAGTTCTTTTGAAATTCTTATAATAGGTACAAATACAAAAAATATACTTTCTCAGTGCCAAAGCTGTTCCACCACCACTTCTTTGCTACAGAGATAATATTCTTTACACTCTCTTCTTTTTTTCACATCTTTCCTTCATCTACCAACCTACTTTGGACTTAAAACTGTTGTTCTAATTATCCCTATTCAAACTATTGCCTCAAAGATAATTTCCCTATCCTTCTGTTACTTTGCTTCTATGTGCTGCTACAAGAGCCAATTAATTTGGGTTTTTTTTCAAACCTCTTCCTAGCCCATATCTAAATCTTCACATTCTGAGTTTTCACCTGTCAACATATAAGGCATAGCATTGGCAAAATGCTATGGAGCAGCAAGTAAAGCCTGGAGCACAAGTGCACACAAAAAATATATACTGCAGCAAAGTGCATAAATCATTTTAAATCCAACTAGGAGTGATACACTTTAAAAACATTAAGAAGCTCTCTGTACTAAACTCCTCCTGATAGTGGTAATAGCTTTAATTGCTTAGTGCCTTCCTGCTTCTCTCTGTGCTACTGCTTACATACAGACTTCTTTGGCAGTGTAGCTACTGTATTAATGAACAATGAAATGAGCTCCCTGAATTAAACAGTATTAGCAGTTTTGCTTTTCTGCCCTAACTTTCTTGAGGCTGCAGTCCTGCAGTGCAGCTCACCAATAAACTGATTTGTCCCGTTTGCATCTGTTCCACAACCAATCTGTCATAAATCAGACAACCTTTTCCTTCCTGCTTTTAAAGCTTCTCCAAGATGGCATCTGGAACTTAGACAGTAAGTTCCAACAAAAGTAAAGCAACACAGTAAGAAAATTTCCACCTGTATGTCCCTACTGTTACTAGGCCACTGCTCCCTGCCACCACTTCCATGCAGACAGAATAAAAATAACAGTAATATTTACTGCTAACAACACAAGGCTGCAAAACTGTAACAGCTTTTCCCTTCCAGATATTAGAATTGTGGATGGACTTTCACCTGTTGTTTCCAGCTGTAGTGATAGTGCTCAGCTCATGGATAACTTTACAGGTGAACTTGATGACCTTAAAGGTCTATTCCAACATTAACGATTCTCTGATTCTATAAAAGAGAAGCCCATCTTATATACTAAAATAACGTCTCTCTCATAAGCTGCCTTTTCATTTCCTAATAGTTGACCATTTGCTTCAGTGATTACATAATACTTTTAAAGTAAAAGTGAGTATAAATATTTTGACATTTTTTATATGTAAAGAATTTCCATTGAGAAAACATCATTCTTTTAATTTTAAACAGGCAAGGGAAAGCCTCTTCAAGCTGGCACTTTCCCCTTCCAATCTGTTACAAGGCAGCTTCAGAAAACCACACACAGTCTTGTTATAAACACCATCTTGCTGTGCAACTCAAAGTGTCTGTCAGAGCAGCACTGTTCCCTCCAAGCAAAGTCAAATTTTTTGTTGCCGTTTTATAAATGAGTTAAACTAGTGAACTCCTCTGATAACAGATGACTCGCCTTACACATCACCCTGCAAATTCACACATACATTTCTGAATGAGAGAGCCGCAACTAAATGTTCTTTTTGCTTGTATCCACCACAGTTCTATGGTTTTATAGACCACCGAACAATCAGAGACCACAAAAAAAAAAGGGGGGGAGGCCCTCTTTGTCTAAATCGTTACTTTGTTTCTCTCCCCTGGCTTTCCATTTCCCTCCCAGCACTACCATCACCATCAGAAACGACATATTCCGCATTACTAAACAGCGAGAGCCATAGGGCTTTTCACTTCTAATTTCACGCCACAATAAAATGCAGTGGTTGTTTCACTGGGGGACCTGAAAAGCCTTCCTTTGTGAGGCTGCTCTGACGGTCAGGTTAAGCATCACACGCTGGCAGCGGGCATCTGTGCATGCCTCTTCACGCAATTATGGCAAAACGGGGAGGAAAAGCAGCAGAAAAATCAAAAAGGAGGTTGTCTTGGAAAAAAAAATATATTAATCCCCTACTCAAAGCGTGTGATTCACATTCTTTGCCTGGCCTAAATAGTTTTAAATATATCTTGTCTACCTCATTGATAGACCAATCATTCTAATAATAGTAACTCTAGAAAGTTTTTATTGTACTTAGAAGTTATGCTTGTTGCTTTAATGGCAAATCTATTTACCTAAAGTAGACTGATGATACAAATATCTGAGAGGAAGGAAAAAGATCTAAGGAGAAAAAAATTGGATATTTTTATATTTCAAAGTAAACCAGCAAAGATGATCAGCAATAACAAACAAATATGGTGCTCCTACAAGTACTTTTAGAATTGCATTCTATTTATGCAATTGAAATATCGCTTAATTCTATAAGCAAGTACAACAGGAAGAAAAAGGCAAAAAGATAGAGGAAATTCTGACAAGTTTTCTACATTTATCTTGGCTTTTTCAGATACATTCCCACTACACACTGAATGTTTTCTGTCCCATGTTTAGAAACCCTATTGTATTCATTGAATCTTTTGTGGAGAGACAATGTGATTCCTTTCACAATAATCTCTTCATGTATCTTAACACAGCCTAATGAAACATCAAAATTACTAAAATTCTTTTAATTTACATTATAATTAATAAAATAAACACTTGGAAATAATTTCAAGGTTTGGTAGTTTCACATATTAGGTGAGGGAAAAAATTAAATCTAAACAAAGTAACCTAAAATAGTTATTTTGTTTCAAATTCTTTTCAAGTTATTTTAAGAAATGCCATTTCTCCTATTATTTTTCAATGCATGCTACACATGAGCAAGGAAGGCTACACATCCATACTAAATTTCTTTATCTCTAGTTGTTATGCATTTTTAGGTTATGGTTATGTGATAAACATAAGCAAATCTAAACCCATAATGCCATCAAAACAGGGGTAGGCCTGAACTGGGACCAGCTCCTGCTAGCCTACTCCTTTTGAAGCAAATGTGCAAAAAGAGGCATTCTAGATGAAAAATTGACCAGTTTTTAGGTAAGCAAACTTTTCCATTCAGCTCACTCAGTAGTCTCATAAAAATCAGATGTCTGGGTTGGAGACCTAGGCAAAAAGGAAAGAGAGAGGAGTCTGTATACACCTCTTTAACTGAGAGCCTGAACTTACAACAGCTTAAGCCAGCCATAAAACCACAGTCTAAAACCCAACTAACATCTGATTGTCCCTCCCAGGCTGAGTAATGAAGGTTAACATTATGGTGTTGAGAGGTAAGCAGGACAAACTGGCAGCTGAGTTAATAAATAAATAGTTCTGATTAAAGTGTCATAGAACATAAACTGTTAAATCAAACTTCAGCCTTGTGCTGGAAGAATCGAGCTGGATACATTTTCCCAGTCAATACTCTGGGACAGACTACTGTACCTGTCCAGACTGTCTTGTCTGTCCAGATTGTCACAGACTGCACGACAGGAGCACACTCTGCTTTGAGTGAACATGAATGTTATAGTTCACCTCTGCAGCTCAAACAGGCATCACTACATTTCATCACTGTATAAACTTAGATTGATAACTGGGCAAAAAAAAAAATTCTTCCAAAGCTTTTCTTAAATTTGAAATTTAGCTGTCAGGTATTACACACCATTCCTAAAAGTACTCTAGAATTGTGACTCAATAGGTATGGGGTTTTTTTAACTTTAACTTGGAAGCTGTGTGTTTCAATTAATTATCCACCAATTTCAAATGCTATTCAAACACACTGATCTTTCCTGTCATGAACTGCAATACATAAAGGCAAAGACTGAGAGTAATACACTTCTAGACATCCATATCATAGTATGCAGATGCAAAGATGATTAAATGATCTTTAACATTTGAACTTGATGATCTTTCCAATCTAAATGATTCTATGACTCTGTGAAATGGAATATAATCATGATAAAGGTGATGCTGCAGCACAGCAAAAAAATGTTAAGTGGGCACTTGGGATGTGTAATGCTTCACCTAGTTTTCTCCCATTCATCTTAACAGGACTCTTGAGCAAGCTCTCAGAGGAATCAGAGAGTAAGATTATGGAAGCAAATTGGCATTAAGCCCACAGAGAACAACTGTCTTGAAACCAGCACATAGCATAGCATTATGTTGACAGACAAAATGGATAGCTTGCCTTTTTATGCAAATATATGCAAGGAAAGGCACACTAGTTAATGAACTACAGCCAAAGGGTCTGAACCAGAAGTCATAATTCCAGATTAAATCAGCACGGACTGCAGGTGCCCACCAATCTCAGGATCTGACTCCCTCTGATTGCTCAGAGGCATCCTAAATCTCACAGTAAGGCATGTCTAGATAAGAGTACCAGAACGCTCAGTGTTGTATAGAAAGCATGTAGCTGTGAGTTGGTCTGTAGTTACTATCATTGTAAGCTGCAAAATTTGACAATCCTAGAAAATCTTGAGAGCTCTGGAATTGCATCAGCTCTAACTGGATGATATTTTTTACCACACCTCTCAATAAAAACATGGTTAGATTGGGCAGAAGTTATAAGATGGCAGGGTGGAGGACTCTCTGCAATTGAAAGGAAGAAAACAATGGCACAATGGATGAGGGAAATAGAAGAGGAGGTGGAAGGCAAAAAAAACAGTTCTGCAAGCCTTTCTGTGTGAAGGACTGCACTACATCCTTGAGGATAAATTAATGTGTATGCAATACTGCAGCTTTTCACTGAGGATATTACCACGCCTTTTATTTTCTAATAGCTTTATTTTGTCTATAGCTCTTTTAATGAAATCTTCTAGGGATTTTCTTTTGCTAGCTAAATTCTCCTTTTGAAACCAAACATCAGGAAAGAAAGTACTGAGGTCCATTGCCCATTCACAGATACCTATGTCCAATATAATGGCAACTAGCTTCCAGCTGCTGTTCCTGAAAGATTTTCTTCCATCTCTCACACCTGCCAGCCCCACATGGATGCCTCCAGAACTCTAAAGAAGCTCCACTGGACAAAGGCGTTAATATGTAAAAAACAATATGGCCCAGCTGCAGGATTCAGTCTCAGATAGCTGAGCTGCACGAGACAGGAGACAGAGACTGAACCTGTCATTAGCTGATGGAGATCTCATCAATTCAGTCAATGGCATGTGAAGGGCTACACAGTGGATGGCATCCAGGTGTTTCCTATAGGGCAGGAAAATTATCTCTCTGGAGGTTACTAACTTGATCCTTGTTGACAACACCTGGGTTTCTCCATCCCATAATAACTGTACAGAATTCAAAATTCAGGTGTCTGAATCTCAAAACCTATCAGTGGTCAAAGTATTGTTAATTTGACGGGCACAGTGGAATTACAGTTTTGAGTAACCACTTCTTACCCAGCAACTGTAACATTCCAGAATATTTCTGAAAACAGAATACTTCTGTAAAAACTATTTCAGGCAGACATTTATAATTTCGTAGCTGTATTCTGTTTCTTAAATATAACAACACTCAGTAAATAAGATAGAAAACTTCTCAGGAAGAGAATTCTGTACAAGACAAAATAAAATCTGTTTCACCACCAGTCACATGATTTTACATGTCACATGATTTTACTCATATTTATTCCCTCAACCCAATTTTAATTTATATAATTTTATATTGCTGTAACATTTAAAATATGTTTAGTTCTATATATGGAACCATCAAGACACAAGTTTTTGCTTATTCAAGCAAATTGTCCTTGTCTTTCTATATCTTTTCACAGTACTTCTTTGGGCAAATTACTAGAGGTTAATATATAAGCACCTTAGGGCAACCATCCTGTATTTGTCTGAATAAATGCATCAATTGATAATGTATAATAAAAACTAATTCTCTACTTTCACTAACCTACTCAAGGCAGTTAGATAAAAGTTTCCTATTTTACCATTACTACCATGAAAAACTGTCACTGCCTAGAGACAAAGCTGAAACTAGTACACTGAAAATGGTTACAGGATTACTTGTAACATAAAATAGATATACAGTCATTACTGTAAATGCCACTGTTGTAAATCAAATCAGGAAAAAGCTACCCTTTTCAGAAAACAGCTCAAAAACTTTTGACTAGAGGTTTTGGATACATGAGAAGGAAGAATATTTCAGAATTTGACAACTAAAAACATTTGAATAATGCTTGAGTGAAGAAATATAATCCCTGTGTTCTGCATTTTACAATAGCCTAATGGAACGCTATAAAAGTTTGCATACATCTGGCAAATGTGCTCTTCAAGTATCCTGAAATTGCTTACACATTCATATAGAAACAACCTCAGTATCAGAGATCCAATTTTGTGCTTCAATTAAAACATGCAATTTTCATTAAAATTAGTAGAAGCCACCTAGGCAATCAAGGAGACAGATTTTGGCTCAAAGTATCTTAAGAATAATTTATGTATTTGGCACAAATTCTGAAACAACATTTAGGCCAAGCCACTTACATAAACAATCTTTCTAGTCATATTCCTACAAAAGGCAAGAGCAGTAACAGCTGTCACAGCTCATTGTCCAAATAAATCAGTCTCTTTTTAATTTTAACCTCTTAGACTAATCTGTACCTGAATTTTTAAAACACTCAATTCAAATAATGTCTTTTTTTTTTTTGCTTTATTCTATGAATATAATTTTCCTTCAGAAAAATAAAAAAGTAGCTTAAAGATTCTAGTCTTCTAAATTGTGGCCATTACAGTAGATTTACTTCTTTCATGCATTTTTTTGCTCAGTGTAACTACTGCAGTCCTTTCCAAACCTGAAGATGACCAACAAAGACTAAAAAATACTTCAAGATATTTTCAACAAAAGAGCTTTTCCAGCAAGGGAACATCACTGTAGGTAAAGATGGACTTCATCTATGTTAGAAAATCTAAACTTACTGAGTATATCTCAGGCTTTATTTTGGTTACTAAGACACATGATACATACAAAGTCATTCTAATCTAGATGAATCTTACAATACCATAAAATGTGCTCTTAAAGACAGGGCCTATTACAGTAAGTTGAAACAGTCTGCGCCAGTAAAAGCTCTTTTATGCCATTATAATTACATCCCTGTAAGTACTTTGATAGAGGAGTACTGAAAAGCTCTATACTGCCAAACCAGCTGCTGATAAAGTTTTATATTTGTCTCCTCTCCTGGACCTGACAACAGTATGACAAAGGAACTGTGTTAAGGTCATTCAAGTATTTTCTAAAGTAGAAGAATACTTCTAGCCAAAAACCATTATAGCTCAGTCCTTAAAAAATGCCACCATATCTCTTCAGGCACAAATCCAGTCCAAGAAGGTGAAGAGAAAAAACATATCAGCCTCATCAGTAATGCATTTTAAGCTAATTTATTAGCACTAACTGTTCTCAAGTAACTGACTGCACTGCAAATACTATAAGCTGAGGCTTTCTTTTAAGAGCTTTATTTTACTTCCTTCATGGATAGTTTTGGCACATTTCTCCCTTTCCCACTGTAATAGCAGGACTAAATTTCATTTATTCTGCAAACTTCCATGTAATATCTCAGAAGAAAAAAATACTCTGGAGTTTGTAATGCATCATATTAATAACTCAACTGCTCCAGTTATTCCCAAGAAGGACAATCAATCATTACATTTCCTATATAAGTGTCCAAAAGCTATTTCCTCCATCACAGCATTTTACTGTTTTGTTTTTTCCTAAATGACAACTACCTTACAGTGAGATTTCTTTAAAAAAAATAAGCAGAAACTTAGGTTTAAAAGGCTCACTTTGAGTAATATAACAGAATAAGTACTATAGAAGACAAGGACATTTCATGTTTGAAACAATGTCTTCAAAAATGTACGAAAGCAGAAGCAGACTAAACAGTGGCATGTACTTTCCAAGTGTACACAAGGAACACATCATCAGTCCAGAATACTTACCATCCTCCCCCTATATATAAATATGCTTGAGAGTGTGTATATGCTAAAGCTTTTCACTGTTTTTTGTTTAGTTCCACACACACCACCATCATCACCACCACCGCTGCCAAATTATGCTAATGCCTCACAAAAGTTTTATTCAACTTCATGCAGATCATGCACAGTACAAGACCTGTAGTGGGCTTCACCTCCCAGTGCCTTGCTTCTTGGAGAGCCATTCCAACCAAGTGCAAATCAAGTGTTACCAAAACAGAACAATAGTGTTTTCCAACTCGTTTAATTCAGTTTGGAGTGAGATGGTGTCTTTACAAAACAGTCAGCGAAGGTTAAGTGAGAGGCATAGAAAAGTATTAGTCAAGATGAAGTCTAGAAACAGCATTCTCACCCCTAGTTGTTAAGCACTGCAAGCGAGAGGAGACTCCAGTGCCATCATCCTTTATAAAGAGAGTGAGCAAGCAGTTGGCAGAGATGAGCAGGTGTGGCTCCAAGAGCAGCATAAACCAAATCAACTGTGGGCAGAAGCTGTGCTTCTGTCCTGCTCTGTCTGGGCTGCCCACTGTGTTTATCTTCAGTACTTCTGTTTAAAAAGTGACCACACCTTTAGGCTGGCAGTGCAGACAAGCCTCCCTCAGCTCATCTCCTGAGCAGCTTCCAGGCAGAGGTGTGAGTTGACCACCTTGATCACTGCCAAGCCAACACAGAGCACTGGGATGGGACCAGGAGGTGAGGAAAGGGAAGACTTTCCCTTCACACTGATACAGAAAACAGCCTTATGGACAGCCAACCCCAAAAATTAATTGTGTCTTGAAAATGTTCTTTTTTCATCATCCTTTACTAAAAATAATTTGAGACTTTAAAGTGATCATTAAATAAATAAAAAATGAAGCACTAATGCTTTTTTTTACTGCATTTAGAAGATGTGCTGCCATAATCCTGAAAGAAAGGAGTACTGCATTCTAAAATAATCAAGTCTGATTTGCCCTACTTTTGCTCAAGTTCTCAAACACAGACACATAAATTTGAGCAATCTGAGAGTTATAAAATGCACTCACAAAGAAGACACTAATACCATCATGCTGCTTATGACTGGTCCAATAAACAAATTTTCACATAGAAATTAAAATTTTCTTATTAAACCATTTTTATACTGTTTAATTTGCTACTAATTCAGGCAAAAAGCTTATAGACTTTAAAGTTGGACAACAGTGTTTGCAATAATATAGTGCATATATCTCAATTTATTACTTTATTTTCAAACTAACACACGTATTGAGGAGCAAAGTCAAGCTTTTTATTCTAATCTCACAAATCCTCACTGAAAGCAAGAAATTATGGGAATTGGAGAATCTACTGGGTTTCAGTTCTGGCCTCCATGGTCTGCAGCAAGAAATTCCAAGTCTCAAGCTGTGAACTGTCCTTGTCTTTTACCAGTCTACAATATCTCACCCTCCATGCCAGCTACATCCTTTGCTCTGCATCTTCACAAGATTTTTGTGCATATGCAACTGTTTTCAGAAATTCCCTTTAAAAGAAGCTGAAGAGCTTCTCAAGTGCTTCTCAGTAATATGAAGAATCCAGGCTGAAGGAGAGAGAAAAATACCTATCTTTCCTAAAGCTGATATTTCAGTAGATGGCAAAAACAAAAATGAATAGATCTTTATCAAATCCTGAAAAGCTTAAAATGGAAGAAATTAAGATATACTACTGGCCCAATGAAAAAAAATCAGAGGAAGAGAAAGGAAGTGCATTCTGAAAACTCTATCATAAGAAATTAAGTTTTTAAAGTTGAAAAAAATAATCACAAGTAGCCAATAAGGCTTAGAATCAAAGTCAACTGACATCAATGATATCTGTATTTACTTCAGCAGGTTTTCAATACAGCTATAATTGCTTTAATTGAGTCTTGAAAGATAACTCCTGATCATGTCATACACATTATGATAACAGATAGTTGAAAACTGAGACTGTTAATCACAAAAGGTCTTTTTTCCCCCATTCATTTACCATCTCTGTTGTTTGAATGAATTAATTTTTTGTAAATACTTATCCAAGTTTGCATTTTTCCTCAACAGCTTCTAAAGTAAATGTTTTACATTGCCAACTCTCTTTATGCATTTTTTTGTTCAAGGTGTGAAACAGTTTGCCCTTTAAAGAAAAGTTTCAATTCTGTCCTACCATTTCTTTCCAGTGCAATTAGCTTTACCTTTTATCACTGAGGGATTAGTAGATAATTTTTCCACAAATGAGTACATTTTCAGCATAATGTCAAAATATTAAATATTTAAAACTTTGTTTACTAAACTTCAGCAATTTTAAAACAATTTAAACATTGTATGCAAATGTTTACATTTTATTGTAAAAATGTGTATAAAGTGGTGACTTTATTAATCTCATGTCTTCACAGTTCTTGTCTCTTTCAACAAGTACCTAAATTATTGCACAAGATTTAACAGTGAACTTTGTCTGCTGGAGCCTATTAACAATACAAAATATACAAATTTCTACAACTTTGCAACTGTACTGGTTTCTAGATCTTTTTACCAGTTTAAAAAATATTGTTTTGTCCTTAAATGTTGTGTTTAATTACTAACATTTTCTGTTAAACTTGATAGTAACTTCATTAGCATAACTTCAAGGTGTTGTATTCACACTTTTATAATAAAGAACTGTTCACAGAAAATGTGTCCAGCTCAAACTACAGTTCTTAATTGCTAAAGTAGATTCAAATTAGCATTCACAGGCTGCATTTCCCTAACAACAGGCTTTCAAGCTGAAAATAATTTGTAATTCAAAAAGGATTTTGGTCAATAGATTCTAAGCATACAAAACATCTTTGGCACTTAAAAATTCCAAGACCTGTTGAAAACTAAACTTATGAGTTTACATTTTCTTGTTTCCTGTTATTTTCCTCTGAAATATTATTAAATGGTTATATGATTTGATAAAAGTTGGAACTATTCCCAGACATTCAATTTAAACTAGGTTTATTGATAATATCTGATGAAATCTTAATCTATATTTACAACAGTTCCTCACTTTGACTCCAAATGATGTAATGTCATTATAGTTTAATAAACAGGAAAAGATGTTGAGAAAAATAATCTTATGTAAATTTGAAACACACCAGCCTCCTCTTCAAAACGTTTGTCTGTGCATATGCACAGATTACAAGTACAGCTTCTGCAATATGTTTACTCCAACAACAGATGCAGAAAAAAAATAGGTTCATACATTGATTAATTATATAGTTAAGCTGTGTCTAGCTGTACTGAATGTGCTTAAATTACATGCAATTTCATTTTTATGAGGATTTATGGCACATAGCAAGCAATGAGATTTTTAAAAACTTAACAGGACTTTCCTACTGCAAAAAATAGAAAAGCACATACACAAAAGTTTATATTTTCCCATGTTTGGTTGCCTTTGAAAGTCTAAAATAAGTAGAGATTATATGATGGAAGCAACATGTGGTATTAGTACTTCTCCACAGCACCACACTTCTATAAAAGCGTTGAAGAAGCTCCTGAAATAGCTCTCACAGAATTTAAAATGTGATTTCCCCTATGAAGTCTGCTTATGATTTGCACAATAGATGACTTCTCTTGATTTGCACTGAATAAGAGTGAAATAATAGACGGGTCAAGTTCCTGTGACAGAAGAGATGAGCACCTGAAGTCCTCTCTCCCTCCCTCTTTCCTTCTAGCCTGCCCCTCTAGCTTGATGCCCTCACCCAGCATTCCTGCACACCCACCAGCTTCTCCAACTGTATGTGCTGTTGGATGCAGGGAATCTGACATCACAGGGCAACAAGAAGGAAATGCATGCCTAGATACAGACCTGCCTGTGTGTGCCTACAGAGAGACTGTATTCCCAGGGAAGAGAGCTGACTCCACATGGGGAGCAATACTCCAGAAGACTCTGCTGTTCTGTGCCATTCCCAGATGAAGTGTTTTGCTCTGAAGAGTAGAAGTGCTTCAAATAATTTCCCATTCCCATTGAAACAGATTCAAGTATTATCTCAGCCATGAGAACGAATGAATGTAATGTCCTAGTCTGGGATTTAGGACATAGCAAGAATTTCTCCCTGAAAGCTCAAAGGTCTCACTTTCCCACAGCTACATTGTTTTTTCCACATCACAACGCACGTAAGTTTCATCTGTATTTTTATTTCATATTTGTCATATTGCATACTTTTGTTATGGATATTGCATAACAGGCAAACTGCTGTTGCGTTAATTCCGTCTGTTGAGTGAAAAAAAAAAGGAAAATCATGTAAAGAAATTTTTTAGTCAATTTTAGCAAAAGTACTCTGAGACTGAAACAACAATATATTAACTTCACTTCTTATTTTTTGAGTCATACAATATGTTTTGCATATTGTCATAATTTTAGGACACATGCCATCTAGGAGAAAGCAAGATCCAAGATCAAAGACTTGGCAGACAACTTTGTAGATTATTTCATTATGTAACCACCCTTCTATGCTAACTCCAAAAGCAAAAGAGTTGCTACAGATGGTTTCTGATGTCCATTCTTTCCTCATCATAACTGCAAGACATATTAGAACAATTGACAGCTTAAATAATATCCAGTCAGGCCAGACCTGTTTTTCTTTCAAAGAAAATTAGAAGTATGATAGTTATGGGCTTATCCAAATGCTTCCTATATCCCCCCCACCTTGCATATTCAAAAAAGTCTGAATGTTGATTGTTTCCCACACTCAGCTCACATACAGGATGCTTCAGTATTCAATTAGTCAATACGAACTCTAAATTAGATTTGTCTCAGACTCACTCTGTAGCTCCTTAGTCTCTTACAGCTGATTTAAATATGAAAATGAAAGCCATTTTTTTACCAAAGCTAAAAAAAATACAGAATACATAAAACAGAAGTTTTAGCTTCACAGAGAAGTAAAGTATTTGATTTCCTATGAACCAAATTACTGTATCTTTTATATTCTGGATCACAATATAGGAAATAAACACTTCCATAACATTTCACATCTCTATCATCAACTTCAAACACCATCACTAAAAGACTGAGATGATTTACACAGCAGCATGGGCAGGATAGCAAGGACTTATAAAGACGTGCTTGTAGCAAAAACCCTATGTAGGCCACCAATCTACTAGTCATTTTCTTGCTCCAACTGTTGTCAAAAGACATTACACCCTTACACTGCAAGAAGTTCACTGTGTATTGCTGGCCATGTAGGAGTTTACTACAATCAATACAGTAATGTTCATGACAGACCAGTATATTTTAAATTGAAATTAAAGTTATCAAGTATCACTAAGAGCACATTAATTTAAAACAATCTATTAGAGCAATTGATGATATGTAAGAAGAATTAAGCTCTAGCTGTAGTGCAAGAAACAGAAAAACAAACTATGGCAGAATATTTTCACTCCTATCAGTTTATCATAGTGTCATCCAAAAGAAGGATAAAACCCCAGAATTAATCCAAATGCAAATCTAGCCAAAAGGAACACACATTATAACACATTGAATAGTCCATAATATCCCAGTAAAGCTTCCACTTTGGGAAAGCTATTTACGCTCCCACAGCGTAATCCTTTTTCTACTTAGCACAATGAAACGTAAACACAGATATAATTAGAAGAAACTGTGAAAAAAGTTCATTATTTTCTTGGTAGAGTATAATGAGTCCTTTTCATTGTTGTGTTATTTGCTTCTCTTTCTTTCTTTCTTCCTTGTTCTAGATCAGATGCCATGAAAAATATCATATAATTCAGTGGTATTATCCAAGAAGACATTAGTGACCAGCCCCTACATGCCTGAATGTGTACCCTGTCTTATTCTTGCTTGGGAAAAAAACAAAAAGCAATATAAAACTAGGATTAACATCTGACAAGAAATCAAGCCTCTCTTCCACCAGAGTTCCCCTTGGTTGCTATTCTGTTAGTGTGTTGTGTACGCATATTTTTTTCTTTCCTGTCTCTCATTGCTGATTTACATAAATTCATACCAGACTTCAGCTGATGCAGACTCCTAACAAAGACGCTGGACAGTATAAGCTTCCTATGCTCACTGAAGTATTTCATTCCACAAAGACAACTGCAGGATACCAGTATTAATTTAATTTCAAACATCATCACATCTTTCTGCTAACGAAACTCTTCAATTCTTATATAAACCCAAGTATGCGATGTCAAATGTACGTAATAGAATTATTTTTCAGTACAACAGCAGACCTAGTGATATATATATATTTGGTTAAACTGACTGATATCTACATATTTCCAATGAAGTCATGGAAGGTATATATTATTCCAGTTTACAGATCCAGGGAAGTTATAGAATACAGAGAGAACTTGCCAAGGCAACTTAAAGTTTATCAGCAATACAAATGTGCATTTCTCAACTGCAGGTAAATCAAAAGAACCTTACTCCTACCTGAGTTACAGTTACCTATAAGCACCTCACCATTTAAAATCATCTTCTATCCCTGGGTGACAGCACAGATATGCCCAAACCTTAAGTACTACATTCAGATTTTGCTGTGGTGATCCTCATATCCACCTCTGTCTTCTGTTGTGTTCTCTGCAGGACAGAATACTGTGCCCTGAGATTTCCTCAGGCAGATGGGTCTTTTGACTTTTTCCAGTCAATATTAGGCTGCTTATCAAAAACTGCAAATTTGTCTGGATTAACTTTGACTGAAACACGTTAGGATGCGTTCAGAGGAGCAGTAGAGTGGAAGAAGCAGTAATCATGGGGATAATGGAGAGCGGGAAGAAATGATAAACAGCTGGGGGACAATAGCCTCTTCAGTGGTACTGCAAGGATCCCAGAACCAGAATCTGTAGTCCAGCTTGAAGGAAAGATATGCATTGTGCTAGGAGGAGAATTTACCTGGTTAGCCTGAGCTCTGAACAATTGCTAAGTGAATGTTCACTGTGAGAAAGCCCAGTCAACTGAACTAGAAGGATGCTAAGAGCACAAGTTGAAGGTAACTTACAAGTATCAATGGAGAGGAGAAAAAGTAGTTGATTTACTTCTCATCCATGGACTTAAGAAAACCTCCCACAAGCAGTAAGTGTGAATGTAAACACAGAAGAAACAGCGACACCATTTAGGGTAGTTAGTGTGCAAATTAACATTGGCATAACTTTATGTAATAACAATATGATCATATCACAACTCAGTTTAAAGTAATTTATATTTTTTTCTGTATTCCTCTTACAACTGTGAATTTGAAAAGTGCAAGCAGTGTCCCCTTGTGAGCAAAGTCACCTGCAATTATAAAGTGACCAAATAACTATCAGTCCTACCTGCAATACTCCTTAGTGATGCGGATTGTTAAAAATTAAATTATACTTTCTTGCAGCACAAAAAACAGCCTGTGCAAATCTAAAATTAGCACATTCCCCCCTTCAAGGTGTTTTATCTATTCCATTAAAATATTCACATCAAGCTGAATATGAATTAAGTGCAGTTTCTCTTCTTCCTCTTTTAAACAAAATCTGCATTTCAAAGGAAATAGATATTTTTGTGTTGGATAATGAAGAGTATCTGCCTACTCTTCCTTTTGTGTTTCACATTTCATATCTCCTCTATTCAATTTTTCATCTTAAATCCCCTAATTTGGTTAGTAAGAAATGCATTGTCCCAATAAGCATATATTATAAACAATCAAAGGGTCTGTTTCCTAATTTGTATAGCACTTCAAGATGATACCTGTATCTGTATCATGGAATAGTTAAAGCTGGAAATGACCTCTGGAGAGCATCTAGCCCAACTCCCTCTGCTCAAAGCAGAGTCCACTAAAGCAAGTTCTTCAATATAGAAAGAAAAGAGTGTTGCTATTGTATGCACTTTTATATTATAGAGCAGGTTCATTCTTTGATTATATTAGGATCCTATACAGCTACATGAACAAAAGCTCCATAAGAAATAATTCCTTTGCTTCCCATGTAAATAAATTAAAATTATCCAACAAAAGACTACAGCACTATATATAAAAAGGTAACTACAATTACAGATATGCTCAGTCTTCACAGAGTCTGCTTCACCATAAAACAGAAGCACCAGAACAAAAATAACACTAGAGATAAATTAAATTATACTGCCATAAAAGCCACCAGACTGCTGTGTTTTAAGAGCTGGTCAAGGCCATGATGTGGGAATGCTTCAGTGTGGGATGCCTGGAACAGGCACAACTTGAGGATGCAATTTTAGATATGAATGAGCTACTGGACAAAAAGATGAATAAACAAACATTAGGCATTTAGTATTTTTTTTCTTGTAATTCTGGCTAACCAGATATATCAGTCATTAACAGATATTTAACCTATTTTATAAATAGCAACATGTTTAGTATTCTTCAGTAAGATAGAGATTATACATGTATAGACATTTTATCCAGACATTCTTGCAAATACAACTCTACAGGCTCCAGGAGCTCAGGCAGAAATCCTCTGTAAGTATTTCTGCATCAAGAAAAAGCAAATCCTGGAGTAGAGAGAACTACTCCAAGTCAAGCACCACTGTTTATCTTCAGGACCACACTATCTGCAAAGATGGCACTGCAAGTTCCGATGAACTTCAGTGCTGTTACCACACTGGCACTTTCAGAGAAAATCACACTGACATCCTTGGGGACTGGATTTTTACCTGAAAAACCCAGTAGAGAAAGCATGTACAAGTATCTCTAAACTGGGGCCCAAGTAGAGAAATCTATAATGGATGACCACAAATCCAACACATCCTAGTTTTGCACTGCAACCTCTCACTGTACGGTCTCTTTTTAAAAAAGTTTTCTCCCAGAATATCATGATGGTTGTCATTATTTCAGAAGCCTGGTTACAAATATGGCCATTTTGAACATGTGCTTGACTGGTCATGCTTTATAAAAACATATATTCTAAACCAAAGATGAAAATCTGGGTGACTTGCCAATCGGATAGCAAGAGAAAAAAATTGAGTTTTAAAATATTGTGCAGTGTTAAAGAAACAAGCAGCTAAAAAATTCACAGGAACTAATTTACCAAGATAAGCAGTTCATTTTATTCATTTCAGAAGCTCAAAGAGAGGTTCAAACAATGCATAAAGCCACCATTTTCTCGGTGTGCCACAGGCTATCACCCCCCACCAGCATAAAAGCAACGTTTTGGGAAGCAACAAAAATAAGAACAGATACAGAGAGAAAAAATTAAATCTGCACTTAGAATCAACCAAAACTCACAGTTTCAAACAAAAATTCTTCCCTTCTGGGGAGAAAAGGATGCTTCTACCTATCTGAATGAAACACTGGACTCAGGGAAAGGCAGTTACATTTTTTTCCAGGGAAGTGACACTACAGGATGGAAACTGAAAGATGAGTTGAGATGATGTGTAGGACATCTGCAAGTAAAAATGCCAAATGTTTGTGCTTCTTTTCTTCCTTTTCACAGCAACTCTAATGATCAAAGGCACATTCATGTAAATGCTAGCAAAGTCATGACAAAGGTTAAGACTAATCCACACACTTGAAGAATCAAAAGATTCTCCAAACACACAGCCCTTTAAAATTAGAATTTAAGCAAGTGGAAATTAGAAAGTAGGAGAGATTAGCATCTTTGAGTACTGTGCATTTCTGCTTAGGTAGATGCTTGTTCACACAGCAGAAAAACAAGGGAATATGTTCCAGCTCTCCCAGACACCAGTTTCAACTTTACATTATTTTTTAAAAGCTCAGATACAGGACAAGATGACCAGACTTGAAATGTGAATTCTGTATAAAACCTGGACCATAAACCAGTCACAAAGAATGCATATGAATGTATTATCCCAGCTGTTGCCAGCAACTTCCAAAAAGAAAAATTGCAGGTTTGAAGCCTACTTGCAGAATCTTCAATTTGAAAGATGTAATTTCTAGAGGAAGATTTTGTATGACTGAAGTTGTTCAGTTTCACCAAAATTTTACGTGGATACAAAGTAAGGGAAGACCCAGGAAATTGCTGTACTGGATTTGTTCACTGGGAGGTATGACCAAGTAAAGCCCTCTGGATTCAGGTCTCAAGAAAAACCTCCTGGGCCAGGTAACTGGATGTCACTGCCAATATCATTTCACTTGCTTCATTGAGAATACAAATTATTAATTTTTAAATAAATATATAGATACATATATACTGCATTGACAATCTGCATTACAAATCTCAGGCACTAAATGAACAAGTTCAGAGGATACAAACTTGAAGAAAGAAGAGAAAGTTTCACTGCTTTCAGTAAAAGCAACTATGATATCAAAATAGACTTAGATAATTAGCATCTTGAAAACATATCACATTAGGATATGTTTTCCTTTTTACCTCATCAGACCAAGGAATATCTGAAAATTCTGATATTTTACATAAAGACTGACAAAGGGAGTCAGACCAGTTTATCTACACTTGGACTGAAACTCTTGTTTGTTTCACAATTTTCTTTCAACCAGATTTCCAACACATTTTTATAATACCAAGTATCATTAATGTATTTGCCACATGTTCTGCAGATAGAATATAACAGAAATAATTTTTAAAAACAATCTTTTTCTAAGCAATCCAATTGAATGCCCTAATGTTCTTTACTGAAGGGCCCAAGCAAAAAAAAAGAACCTGTTAGGCTTCTCACCCTTTTTAAGAGATGAAAAGAATAAATCCACTGAAGATTGTTTCTTAATGTATTTTCCTTAAATAGTGTTAGGGAATGTTGGAGGGGAGCAGAGTTGTGTCCCCCTCATCCCTTGTTTTTCTTTGTGGGAGCATGCTATTGTACAATTAAAATGTCTTTTCAGTAATTTGTCATCTGCTTTGAAATCATTCCTTTCAATATAACCTTTTGTTAAGATCAGGCAATAGAACACATCTCCTCCTGCAGAAAGGCACAAATTAAATTTCTAGTACACACTGGGTGGATGAGTTCTACTTACAAATTGCATTTCATGAGCATTAACTCAGTTGAAAGATGAAGATATTTGACATGCTTATAACATATCCTGTATAAAAGCTGGAGTTAGTACAAATTACCACATTTGTATTCTCAAGCTGAAATTCAGTATCACAAACTCCTCCTTAAACTGGTATAATTTGACAAATGTTAATCATCATACTTTCACAAAATTATTTCTGGTTATTCACTTTGCGTATACATATGTATTGAAGAGGAGAAAGCAAATAGAACACATATTGACTTGGAACCTTAAAACCTGTCTTCCTTTCACCTACTCCAATGTTCCCTGTGGAGTGGCAGCACTATCATAACCCTTACTTCCAAACAATTTCATATTATTGGAAGTCCTGCATAAACAGAGACTGCAAGCCAGGACTTTTATGACTGCCCTACTGCCCATATTTCACTAAGTCTGAAGAAAGTTTACAAACCTACTTCTTTACAGAGAAATGTCCCTCTGCCTTTAGTGGTCAGATATTTCAACTCCTTCTCATGTCCCGATGTGCAGAGACCATGCTGCTAATGCCTACACTTGTGCATATAAATCTCTAATCTGTCAATCCAGCTGCCTGTGAATAGTCTATTTAGGTTGGGTTTAAAGCAGTGGGAAGTCGACCTACACGAGAGAGTTCCCTTGTAAAATGACCGGAGGTCAGTGTTATTATCTCTGTAGGCTGCCAATGGTGCATTTGTTCCACCCTGTGTATGAGTCATTCATTTATAATAAGCTCTACAGCGCTTTGAAAGTGCTGGGAGGGATGGGTACAGAAGCTTATCTTCTGTCAATTGGCTGAAGCATAAGACGACTCCAAAAAGAGATGTCCTCAGTATTTAACTGCTCAACTAGAAGATGATTTAACTTTGTTATAAATAAATTAGAGACCTTACACCCAAATCCCAGTAGAAGCATGCTGTAATCCCACTTTCTATTCAGACTGCCACTCAGCCATATACTTCCCTCACTTTTGAAGTTCTCACTGTTTATAAATACCTGCTGAAGATGTGTATTATCAATAGCAACCTCCCATTAAAAGCAAAAATAGTTACAAAAGCCAGTTTAAGCAATTAAAGTACAACTACATCATCCAGATGTAATTCTAGATCCAATAATTTATCTTTCCAACATAGAATTTAAATAATGCAAATAAAACAAGCTCAGTATTCAACTGAAAGTACATATTTGAGTTCAAATTTTCCAGATGCAAAACCCCCATATGGTTTCAAAAGAGTAGAACATTTCTCTTTTATAGGTTTCTTGAGAGAGTAAGAGAGGAAGGTGAAAGCAAAACACAATAAAACAAAACCATTTCAGCATTCCTCAATCACTGACATTTGTAAATGACTGTGGGATTCATGCAAAAAGCTATTCTCCTACTCAACATATTTGTAAAACATATTTACATGCAAGTATTTAAAAATTTTAATACAGAAGTGTCGTTTAAATGCTTCACACACTCTTCTTACGAGGCACTCTTGTTAGTCTTGGAATTCCTTCCACAATTCAGCTGCTGCCGTTTTTTTCCTAACTTATTCCATCTCTCTGAGCAAAGAGAAAAAAGCATATATAAGATGTGGCAGTTTTGGATGGTGGACTATAGAACCAAGGAGAAGTTAGTTAAAGCTTTCTTAACACAAGAGACAAAGGTGTCAAGACACATAAATTTCTGTGGCTTTGTCTTGAAAAGATATAGAGCAATATAACTTGTCAGCTTGACAATTCTTCCAGGCTTTGTTTACTGTTCTTGCAACATTCACAGAAAATGAGATCACCAATCAGACAAGGTCAAAATATCATGCTATCCAAATGCTGGATAAAATACAGCACTGAGCATGCAAAGTGAATGTCATAGATCATTACAGAAGAGCTCAGATTACTGTAGACACACAGTACCATGCTTCAGTAGTAGCTGGATTTAATGCAACATCTACCACTATGACAGACCATCCCAAAATAACTACATATATAGTTCATCTAAATTTTTTTAAAAATGCCTTTAATAGTATTATGGAGCCATGAATAAAATGCACAATCATTTTCTGAGTATCCATATTTTCCATTTCAAATATATTTCTGAAACTTATCCATGTCCTTTCCTTGTTATGTGATGCCTACTTTCAATTCAAGTACCAAATGTGGAGTCACTTGCAAAGCTGAAACAGTAGAATACAAACAAGGAGCGGAAAGGTCAAAATAGGCCTGACATCTTTACAGGCCTGTCTTCTCACTGACAGATTTCCCAAAACACACTGTGCTTCTTGTTAAGCAAGTGTCACCAGTTTCTTTATTGTCTTCTTCCAAGGTGTTAAACAGCTCTGTACTGTTTGATAACCTGTCATCACCCAACAAATGTTAGCAATAAAGAAAAAATGCACTAGCTTTCCATGACAGCATAATAAAACATACCCAAGAGATTTTCCCGAAATTCACTATTTGATAAAAATAAAATAAAAAGTACAACTATATTGAGGTTTTTCAGCCTTTCTCCAGGAAAAAAAAAAATTTAAAAAAACCCCAAACTGTAATGCACTTAAAATGTCACCCCACTCTAATTGATCAATCAAGAGATTTCTGTGCAAACATAAAACAAACTTGCCACGCATACAATTGTTTGAATTTCACTGACCTACCCAGAAAACTGACTATTGTGGGGGTAAAAAATTTTTAAATTATTACAATATGGCACTTTCTTTCTTTAATTCCATGGTGAAATTTTTTCTTTTTTTCTTTTTTTTTAATAAGAGCTAGACAGTTAAAACCACAACTCATTTCTCTAAGAAGAGGAAGGTGTGGTAGGCAGATGGCAGAGGTGCAAAAACCCTCCACTAGGATCCTGCTGGCAGGGCAGGAATGATCCCTGACATTTGTTGGTGAAGATACAAGTATGTGATCTGCCTACACTACTGTGCTTCCTGATCGTTACTCTTTCACCACCCTGCTGCGTCCTTGCTTTTTTTTTTTTTTTAACAGAGTACCATGAATGTATTTTAACATTTTTATTTAGTCTGCCAAAAGTAGAAGTTGAAATAGCCATTAAGTGCACCATACAAGTCATCAATCCTTTTAAATCAGTATTACACCTGACAATCTTCCCACTGTAGAACCAGTAAAAAGGAGGAAGAAAAGCTGGATTTCTAATAAATTCAATCTATTTTGCTGTTGATGTTGTCTTTAAAGTACTGCCTATAGATTCACTCACTTCCTTACAATAACTACTTTCAAGTGTATTATAAAGTAAATTTGCATAATGTTGGACCTCAGGAATAATGAGGACAAATAAGCCTTTCCCTGAAGATGATGATGACCTACTTACTTGCCATTTAAGGAATTAAAGCCCTCAATCTGAAGTACTTTCAAACACTTATTAAGCCTAGAAAACACAAAAATCCAATTACTTCCCCTACAGATGGATATACTTTGAATGAAGTGCATGTTGTGATTTTTTGCACCACTACAATTAGCAACAATAAAGTTACATCAATTAAGTTTTCTGGGTTTCAGTTAATTTTATGGGAGGGTAAAAATATAAAGGAAAAAACAAGGCAAGAAAGCTACCAACTAAACATCTTTTTAAAAAAAACACTCATTTGTTATTCAAATGTGTTATTTAACTATAGATTAATTTTAAAATATTCAGTTATGAAACAAAGATCTAATTCATCTTTTGAAGAACATAAGCAATTAAAAAGGGATTATTTATGTATCATGGTCCCACCAAAAACACAGGCTACAATTATTATAGGAGTTTTATTTGACACAAGGTGAAACATGACTTTGGATAAGGAAATTGTACAGCAGGAATAGCTGAACTCTGAAGAAAAACAATACTTCTGTCATGCAGATACCTTCAAGGATAAATAGGAAAGGAAAATAGAACACTGAATAATACAAGTAGAATAGATCACCAGGAATGAATGCTGATAAAACAATGTTTCTTTAAGAAATATTTGCTGAGCCAATGATCTTCCAAGGTGGCAAAGACAGGTTTGGTAGTGTCTTCACTGATTTAAATAGTTACTCCCCTCTGTTGTCTCAGTGCTTGTTTATAGATATAAATCGTAACATTTCAAAAATCTCACCCAAAAAACTGCAGTTCCCTTCCTTACTCCTGGCCCTTTAGGAGCTTTAGACATGCCTCCTGGAGAGTGAATAATGACATTTCCTCAGATATCACTCAACAATATGGTCCAGAATCAAACAAAAGTTAACAAGTATAGCCAGACTGAGCTCTGCCTGCTGGGTCTGACCATGCCTCCCATGAGCATTCCTGCAAGCAAGCATGGTTAATTCTCCTCCCAACGAACTGCATGGACCACGCCAGGGATGTATTTGGAGCTCTGCATTATGTTCTCAAGCCAAACTGAAAAAATTCCAGATTTAAGAAAAGTAACACATGAGAATCCATGTAATGCTAAAGTCTGATTTAAGTAGACAAAATTTGAAAAAAATCTATGAAGTGGTAACTGCGGTTAACCAGTATTTTTTTGTTTATTAGGGTTAACAGGTTATATTTATGTAAAACAAAATTGAGTCTATTTCCCTCCTGAAGGTACACAAAGTTCAGTGAGTAAAAATGCAGCTAAATATTTCACTTAAGCCAAAAAATGAAAATATTTCATTCCTAATACAAAACCACTTTAAAATTTGACTCTTCATTCTTAGCTCTGAAAAAGTTCTACTATTTTTGGAGAGTGCAGTTAAAATCCCAAGTGCCATAACTCAGTTTTGTTTTCCTGTTCGTATCCTGATTTATTGTGGCTATTGAAATTTAATGGATTTTGGATATAATAATATCACGCCATGAGAAAAATAAACCTAGTCAGCTGTATTCTTTATTCAAAGTCAGAGGCTGCAAACTCTGACATTTGTTGGAACCCAAGGGTTTTACAACTTAAAGCAAACAGAATATTAGATATATTGGGGAAAACATCCTTGTCCATTACTCAGTCTTCTGGTTCACACTCCAAAGGAAAAAAATTCCTTTATAGATTTTATTACAGCAATCCTCTAATTTCTAAATGCATAAGCTGAAAACACGTACCCGAAACAAGAAATCCATTTTGTACACACATACACCAGCATCAAAACATTACAAGGCTGAATAGTTATCCATGTCTTCCATTTCAGTGTAGTGGATCCTGTTGGCATTCCTGCATGGACAGTTCCTTACATTGAACATGAACCCAAAATACTGCTTCACATCTTCCATATGGATTAAATGCATATGTCAACATTCAATAAATATGGCTATGAACATCCCTTTCACTTTACACCCCATGTAACTGTTAAAATAAGGATGCAAATCAATTGTAAATTAGTTTACAGGAAGTACTGCATGAAGTAGCCTTTAGAACCATTGCAGACGTCAGAGAGTTTACGGCATCCGAAAAAAGGTCGGAATATTTTCCTGTCACTATCTCCATAGTGGGACTTCTAGCTCTACAGTTATATGCTTCCACTGTGAACTTAAATTCCTCAGGTTGTTGAAATAGCTAAAAATATTTTAAATTACCAAGATCAGAATGTATGCTCATAATCCATATAGTAGATGTGTATATTATGGAAAAACTGTCAGAACCAGTTACCTTTCTGATCCATTAACCTCAGACTATACCCCGAAATTACTTTAAGCAGAACTTTTTAAGGAAACTCAATAAGGAGATCTACTTAAAATTCATAGCACAAAACCCACTCCTTAACACTGCACTCTTTCAGAAGCATTTTTCTCTGTTGTGTATAGAGAGTTATTCTAATATACAGAGCTAAATGTTAATTAACTCTTTAGTGTCTGATTAAATATCACAGTTAGGGTTACTAAATAAAATGTGCAATTTCTGTTTAAGGACAGACTATGCTTCTGTGCTCAGACAGCTTTCCAATTCTTTGCAGGCACTCAAAAGTAGAAAACAGTCATAGCTCTCAATTCCAGCTTAATGCTTTCCTTACACTTCAATGAATGTGTGGAGAAAAGGGCACTTGCATCCCTGCCTGTCTGCCTCAAAGACAGTTGCCTCCCTCTCAGCACAGTAACTCCATCTACCGAAGCACACCTATATCTCCTTCAATATTAGAGTAATGGAGAAACTCCAAGGGAGGTCACATGAAAAAGCACAATCTTAACTTACAGATGGGTATAAAGCTTGTTGAAAGTCAGTATTCCTTACTTCAGTGGGTTTTGAATAATGCCCTGGTCTAGTCAAGCAAAACTCTTTTTAAAGTCATGGTTAAGAGACAGACATATGTCCCTTTCCAGTGGCTTGAATGTATTTTATTACTACATTAAAGGCCAATGCAAGTACATTTTGTCTTTGTCACTTAACTAAAGATGTATTTGACCTAACTCTACAATTGTCTCCCACAAGAGGAGAAAAGGACTATACATTTAAACAGACTATTACAGCCTGTTTTGCACTACAAATTAATTAGGTTAATGAAATGTAATATAATAAGATTCTCATCTCAACTGCAAATTTATAAATTTTGTACAGATTCTCTGACTTATCTGAGCTATTAAAATTTCCTAATAATAATTCAGGCAGCTGAGCTTTGGGAACTAAGATTGTATTTGGGAAATCAAAATCTCAAATACACTTTCAAGTCACATATTGCTCTCTGCATATAGCATGCAAAGTTATTGAAAGACAAGAAAAATATATGTACAAGCTTTGAGCAAACTGAGTGGTGAGAGATCTAGTAAAACTGAAGATTTTGGAAGATAAATCTGTTGTTTGTTTTCAAGAAGATTTACTGCTAATTCTCCTTAGTCTCAGTAGTAGCATCTGTCTTTACTGTCTGACCAGTGTTGCTCCAATGATAATCACCCTTCTGCTAGATGTTACTTAATCAACTGCTTTTTAGATGACAAAAAATTTACAGTTGATTAGACTGCATAGCTGCATTGGTATTTCAAAAGTTTCTAGTAAGGGATTATTTTTGTGCTCAAATACCTCTCAATAAAGGATTCTGCAGTCTGAATATCCCTGGATTTTGAAGAGGGTTCACTGAACCAGATAAAGCTAAGTTAAAGAAGCATTTAGTGCTTCACCACACCAGCTTCAATAATATCTGTTGTGTTTATATGTGAGCACCCCCATGCACACATTTCTCCCTTTAGCTGCAGTGTATGTCTCTATACATCACAGCATATCCAGATTTAAAGTCTAAAGCCAGCACTTGATTTTCTGAGAACTGAGTTGAGACTGCTGTGCCATTACTCTCAAAGCCAGTGTTGGCACAATTCAGTCATTAATGGCAATTTTGTGTCCTTTCTCTGTGAAAGAGGGTTCACTTAATCCTCATCTGGTTATGCTCAGCACTGGCTGGGTTTGCTCAATAATCAGTTCCAATTTCAAACAGCACACAATCAGATTTGAGCACCTCCTTAAAGCAGATAAAACTAGCCAAAAGAGCACGCTCCTAAAGAAACAAACTTTTCTGTAAACCTATGCTGAAGATCAATGAGAACCTCAGCAGAATTCTGCATTAACAAAAACTTGGGCTATAGGGACATTAAAAAAATCTGATCTTTTCTTTCCTATCCCTCATAAGGGCTCGGGCAGTTGAGGTAATTTTTTTTACAAGGGAAAAAAGAAAGTAACTTGATTCTAGTCATTTTTACTAGAGACAGTAAGTTATCAGTAGCATCATTCAGAGTGAAAGTCAAAACACCTTCCATTAAGTCCTAAGGTCTGCTCTTCCAAGGCAAAATAATTTAAGGTGCACAAAACAGTAAGTGGCAAGAGCTGAGAAGCCCCAACAAGCATTCTGAAAAGGACATATCCTTTAGGTTGCACAGTATCATACAAAAATAAGTAACAGGGCTAAAGTAAGGTTTTTTCCTAGCAGTAGGTTATTCCAGACCAACAGGTTTACTTACCTACTGAGAATCTAGCTGCTAACACAATTAGACTGGAAGGATGACTGACATGATCCAATATAGCAAATGTAAAGAATATGAACTTACTTCATGTTCACTTATTTCATGTTCTAACACAACTGTTTTTTCCATGCCCCAAAAAATAAGACTTGATATTTACAAATATAGAGCAATACATCAGAGCATTACAGAGAACTGCAAATATTGTTTGGATTTCAATTCTGTTTATTTGTCATTTCTGAAGACTCTTAGGAACAAAGGGATTCTTGTAATCACAACACACTTACACACTAATGCTTTTGTATAAACATAAACACTGAATCACAAAGCTCTTTCTTCTATTTCCCCAAACACAAATATCCAGAAACTTCAGACACCCTATTTATTAGCTAGTACAGCTTTAATCATCTAACCACTATGGCTCTCTCAGTCCCCTCTACCTTTTTATAGATGATTATTTAAAAAATCTAATAATCCATAAGAATGCAAACAATAAGTATTACATCTGCCTTATTTCTTACATGTTCATGACTTTTCTATCTATTAAGCAGAACAGTAATCTGATCAAGTCTTATGAACTCCAATTCCATTAAACCACTTTACTTTTACTAAATGAAAGAAAAACAATCTTTCTAGCAGATCAAGAAAAATCTTTATTCATTCCATCTTTTTAGACAAAAAAACCAAAACATTCATCATTTCACCCTTTTATGGGTGCCACTTAAATCACAGCACCACTATTCCCGCTGAACTTTACAAAGCTATCCCTATCTGGCTCTAGCTTTATTGTGTAAATAACAGTGGCTCAACACACTTTCCAGCAGAGATGTAAGATTCCTGGCTAAGAAACCTGGAATGTTTCAGCTACTTCAGGCTAATGATCTCTCAAATGCACACTAATATGTTTGATAGAAGTCTCTCAGCATGTGTGCACAGAATGCTTAACATAAGAATAACACTACTGTGGGCAGGGCAAATCGTTGACACCATTTCAGACTGAGTTAGATGCTGGAGGCACAAATTAAAACTGTGAGCTTTCATTTCAGTGGGCTTTGACAGATGGAAGACTGCATCAAATCTCTGATTGTTTAAACCATTAACTCATCTTTCCACCTGCATTATATCTGGAAAGAGCGCAGCTGGAAGCCTGAAACAATTGCTTGAATGTAGAATTCAGGAGTGTATATTATTCTAAAAAGAACATAAACTGCATTTTTGAGATAGAAAAACAGTATGATTATTTGGCTGCACAATTTATTTTTATTTTCACATTTTCCTCTCAATTCTAAAAACCCAAAACAATAGCCTTGCAGCCTTCTCACAGAATCAATCAATCAGGGACCACTGCCGTGACCACTGGGAACAAGAAAGTTGTATTGCAATTCACAGTGCGTTATGATGATCCCCATTTATCTCCAGTCCTTGTAAATGCCACGGCACATGCAGCTCTAAATTATGCCTGCTGGTCTCTTGACTTTCAGCTGCCTACCATAAGAAAACCTTGTGTAAGGAGCTGTAAAAAAAATAAATTATGCCTACTTCACAAACTCTCTTGAAATGCCTTTCCCCCTCACTCCCCACCTTAGGGTTAAAATACATTTTTCACTATGACAGCCTCAATGCAGGACTCTGTCCTTTCATGTTACTCTCAGCAGCAATCAGCAATCTAACTGTTGTTTTTATAGGGAAGCACCTGTTATATGCTCAGCACTTCCAAGTGCTTGAGTAGAACAGCCTTGGAACTGTGGAGTTCACACTGCTAAATCAAACCAGAAAAATGGAGCAGGAACAGCAAAAGCTGTCCATTTACATCCAATTCAGCAAGAATGGCCACTAGAAGGCAATGGGATTTTAAGGACAGGAGCTTTGCAAATGGAAGGAAGCATGAGTCATTTGGGGCTTAGAAAGCATAAGTAGAAAAGAAGAATACTTTGGGCCAAGAATTCCATTGAGGGGCTGGACCATCTACCATATATAGAGAAGTGCAGATATCTGGGACTGATAAGTCTGGAGAAAAGGTTCAGAGGGATCTGCCTCATATTTATAAATATCCATTGGGATGCAATGAAAAAAGAGACAGCCAGGCTCTTCTCAGTCATGTCTATGGACTAAAAAAGAGGACACAGGCATAAACCAAAAAAAAGGAAGCACAGAAACTCTTTTGTTGTGCAGGGAGTGAAACACTGAAATAGGCTGCCAAGAGAGGTTGTGGTCTTTATGTATGGAGATACTCAAAACCCAACTGGATGTGGTTCTGGACAACCTGCTCCAGCTGACCCTTTATTAGGAGATCTGAAAGGTTTTTCCTTCCAACCGCAACAATTCACTGATTCTTTGACAGATTTTTAAGAAACACATGGATGGGCGCACAGAACAGTGACACTAGTGGAGAGAAAGAGATAAAATAGCACATAAAAATTTTCAGAGGATAAGTTAAGGAGAGGCAAAAAACCCCAACCTAGGAATTATGTAAAGATGTGAAATTTATACCCAACAGTAAAGTTCAAGTCAGTGAAAGAATTAAAAGCATAACATAAAACAGTTTATTGCTGTTTACAAAAAGAGCAAACCTCCAATGCAAAGTTGTTACCCTTAAGGTGCTTGAGTCAGCCTTGCAGATTATTTTCTTAGGCCAGGTTTTGATAGTATTGCACATAACAAGTAGTTCTTAAATCCACATATAGCAGGAAAGATTGATCAGCAAATTTAATGTTTATCGTAATGCTTAAACCAAGCGAGTTAATCAGCAATATCAAGGCTGGAGGCAGTCTGGGATGCAATGTTCATGCACTATTGAAGTTTACAGTCCAGAAGGATGTGGGTTGGGCAAAGAATAAAGTCAGGACCCTAAATATTAGGAAAGTAAACTTCCAGCTCTTCAAGACGTTAGTCAACAGGACTCTCTGGGAAACTGCTCTAAAGGACAAGTGACTAGAAAAGAGATGGCAGATTTTAAGGACATGTGTTATAAAACACAAGAACTCTCAATCATCAAGTGTAAAAAATCAGGAAGGGAAGGCAACAGACCTGTATAGATGAGTGGAGACATTTTGGTCAAGGTAAAGGGCAAGAAGGAAATGCACAGGCATGGAAGTATGGACACCTATCCTGGCAAGAATATAAGGACATGGTCAAACAAGGTTAGGGAGAAGGCTGAGGTATGCAACATTTTTCCTCTCATACTTCATAGGCAACCTTTTTTCCCTCCACCTCCTGAGTGGACTGGACAAGAGAGGGACTGGAGAAGTAAAGTCACTCCACCTGTAACCAAAGACCAGGTCCATAACCACCTGAGGAACTGGAACACGCACAGTCTATGAGACCTGATGAGATGTACCCCAGAGACCTGAGGGAACTGGCTGAGGTAGCGGCCATAATATTCGAAAAGCCATAGCAGACAAGTGAAGATCCAGGAAAAAGGGTACTGGTTGCACCCATTTTTGAAAAAGGCAGAAGTACCAACTTCTTCTTTTGGGAACTATCAACCTGTCAGCCTCATCTTTTTGCCTGGGAAATCATAGAACAGATTCTTCTAGAAGCTATACTAAGGCACGTAGAGGACAGGGAGGTCATTTGAGATATATGGCATGCCTTGGTTTATCCAGGTCTTTAACAGGGTCTCTCACAAAACCCCTCTCTCTAAGTTAGAGAGATGGATTTGATAGTTGGACTCTTTGGCAGAAAAACTGGTTGGCTGATCTCATCCAGAGGGTGGTGTTCCCTAGAGGTGTCCAGAACCCTGGGCATTAGTTCATCTTATCATCATCATCATCAGTGGCATAGCAGAACTGAGGGGGCCCTAAGCAAAACCCTCTGCAGATGACACCAAGCTGTATGTTGTGACTGACTACTTGAAGAACAGGATGCCATCCAGAGGGCATTGGACAAGCTGAAAACGTGGGCCCATGGGAATTTTAAGAGGATCAACAAGACCCAGCAAGACCCAGTGCAAAGTGCTGACCTAGGTGAGAAAATCCTCTGTATCAATACAGACTGGGGGGTTAAAGGATTGAGAGCTTCCCTGTGGAGAAGGACTTAAGGGTACTGATGGGTGAAAAGCTGGATATGAGCCCACAGCATGCAACTGCCCTAACTTCCCTGGGCTGCATCAAATGCAGAGTCATCAACAGATTGTTGAACTGTCCCTCCAATCTGCTCCAGTGAGAACCCACCTGGAGTGCTGCTTCCAGTTCTGGGCTCCCCACCACAGGAATTATTGTTTAGACCCAGTCAAGAGGCGGGCCACAAAAATTATCAAATGGGAAAAGCACTTCTTCCAGGAAGAGCGGTGAGAGTTGAAAGTTGTTCAGCATTCAAGAGAAGAGAGGACTTTGGGAAGACCGTATTGCAACCCTTCAGTACTTAAGAAGGGCTTATGAGAAAAATCAGAACTGAATTTTAGCACCTGTTGAACAGGACAAGGAGTAACAGTTTCAAATAAAAAGAAGATAAATTTAGACTAGGGGTAAGGAAGACATCTTTTATGATGAACGTGGTGACACACAAACAGGTTGCCCAGGGGTTGGGAGATGCCCTGTCCCTGGAAACATTCAACGTCAAATTGGATGGGACTCTGACCCAGTTGAAGATGACCCTGCTCGTTGCAGGGGGATTGGACTAGATGACCTTCTAAGATCCCTTTCAACCCAAACTATTATATGATTCTAAGTAGGTTACATAAAGAGAAAGTTACCAAAGTAAACATGACACATGAAACCAACCCTTCAGCTGTGTGCCCTCAGAGATACATAAGACAAAAAATACAGTAATGAAAAAGTGTGAATGTCTTCTGTATTTCTCCAGAACCCACAAAGTAAACTGCATTTCATTTTCAGAAGTAACATAATGAAACTGTCAGATAATATCTGTACATAGAATAAAAACCATAATAGCATTTTCTACCCTCATGAACATTGGGAATTGCAAGTAAAAATGTATAAGCTTAGCTCCAGAAAACACAAACCTAATAACAACCACATCTGGGCAGAATTCTTCTCTCTCAACACTAAACACATAACTCTTCAGAATTTCTCACTAAATTCACTGAGAATTGTGCTTGCAGAAAGAGCTAGAATCCATCAAGATTTTATTATGTGACTTTTAATTATAAAATCTCTCTTCAAAAAAAGAAAAAGTATTCTAAGATCTATCATTTTAACAAGTTATAAACAAGTCACTATCAAAAAGTGTGAGTGAATATTTTTCATCAGCAGCACTAGACATTTGGGTTTAGATACCACATACTCAAACAACACTATTTTAAAAACTGACCTATTCTACTCTTCACTCCCTAGCAGCTATCATTTCATCTAAAAATAGACTAATTTTTTCTATAAATTTCCATTTAGAGAGAAGGGATCCAGTATTAATGAATTATGTACATAGAATCATGTAGCAAAGCTAATTGACTACCTGTGCTGGAAACAATTTGAATTATAGTTTAGATAAAACCTATACATTACAGACACTACTTCATCCTGTATATAACCTGTACCTGATAATGCTTTAAAATAATCACTTGGGTAACTCAGAGTTTGATATATCATAACAAATATGAATAGTTGGAGGCGAAAAGTAGGAATAAGCCCAAAGTAGCTTATATTTACCTACTTACAGGGATAACCCATGTCAAAATATTATTTAAAGGCAGTCTGGAAATGACAGGCATGAATATATTTTTTGCAATATTTTGCCAAACACTTGGCTGTGATGAAATACTTAAGCCTAGATGCATAAGAAAACTAGATCCATCAGTTTCCAGCTTTAACTGTCTTTCTCCAACCAGAAAATACCTCCGCAGAAGTTCTATTTTCAACTCCTCTGATGAATCAGCTGTTGGCAACAGGAACTGGGAATTTATGTAGTCGTGTATTCAGAAAAAAAAGAAGGGAATGTCTGTCTGGTTCTCTCACCAGATAAGCTTTTTACCCCTGTGGTGTCTAGGAATGAGTAGAGCTGACTGAGATCCAGATGCTGGTCCAACAACTGTGTTAAGAAAAACTGAGCCCAGCTCAATCCAGCCCACTTTCTTTTTCAGTCTCTCCATGTTGCAGCTCTTTTTCCTCAGGCTGTTGTTTATGAGTCCACCTCTGCATTACTCAACAAGTCTGACAGGCTGCCAGCCATCCACCGGTAAAGCAAAAGAAAATAAATGCTATATTTTAACTTTCATTACGTAGATCAAATCTGAATGGAACCACAGCACACAAACAGTTCTACACCATGTAGTATCAATCCTAATGTGGGTGTCAGTGCTAGTGGGAATGTGGAGGGTTGAAGAGTGTATGTGAAATGCTTCTACACAAACATAGTTTGAATCCATTCCCCTTGTCCTGAAGTGGCAACAGGATCATAGCTTTCTGTCAGCAGAGTGGTTTCCAACTCCTCCTGTCTGCTGCCCACACTGCATGCACTGGTGTAAAAGCACCTCAGCTGGCCTGCTAGCCATGTTGTCTTCCTAAAGGAACAGCCCTTAATTCCACTGAGATAATTCTCTGGTGTTTCTCTGTTGGTTTCTGTAACATTAGGAATCCCTGGCTTGTCTCTGTAAGACTGCAAGCGCATTCTAGTGTGGCCAGCACATTCCAGAGTCACTGGCAGAGGGTCCTCTTGCCTGCTGTCCTTCTGACCTTCACTTCTCATTCCACAGCTTGCCAGGCACAAACCTGATATTGTCCCCCTCCCCTATCACAACTAGTTTAAAGCTCTGTCAATGAAATGGGCCCCTCTGGTTCCCAAGCAGCAACTCTCCTCCCTGAGAAAGGTGAGTCCTTACTGGTACAAGCATGCCTGGTGCTGCATAGACCATTCAATTGTCAAAAAACCCAAAATTTTGGTGGTCGTACCAGCCACAGAGACATGTAGTAATAAACTCAGCCCATGTGTAATGTGGTGAGCTAGAAAGTTCGTTCAGAAGACATCGTTATGCACGAGGCGTTAGACCCCGCCCTCTCCATGCCGTTGGCCAATCACAGCTGTATCGAAGTTACTTAAGCCCGTGTTTGCCGAGAAATAAACACATTTCACCGTCGACTGCATCAGTGTAGCGAGTGATTTGTCCGGCGACTGGGATTGTAAAAGTGTGTGTGTGTGTTCGCCGTGGCCCGCTCTAGCCAGGTCGCCACTTGCCTTCGTTTCTCCCCCAACGAAGGCAACATAGTGGTGCCGAAACCCGGGAACACCCCCAGGTGTTCGGGTGAGGGAATAGCCCCCGATACACGCGACTGAGGACGATCCGGGTGACGGGACTCGCACTGGAAGAGGTGGGCGGTCGAGGCAGCTGGATCTGACCCCGACGGTGAGGACGCTCACGTACCGCCAAGAAATGGATGCGCTTGGCAAGGTAGTTCCCCAATTGCATAGGCAATGTGGCATCCAATGCAAATCAAGGAATTTTGATTACGTAATCATGCAGTTGTTGAAATTGAGGGCGATAGACCGTACCACAGACACCCTGCATTCAGGGTGCTGGAGGGAGTGTACTAACGCCTGCGCTAACAACGTGATTGTCTCCAGCTCTGGTAAACGTTTGGAGAGCTGGGGAGGAGTTGTGAAGGCTCTGGAGAGAGCGCTAACAGAGCAAGAAACTTGGCGGGCAGCCCGAGACTGTTTAAAATTCACACCTAAAGTAGGAGTCGCTGCCACGACTCAAACTGCGATCAGCGATAGCACGCCGCTAGAAACTGACAACTACTCACGGCCCCAGTCCGCTAATTCGACCTCTAAAGTAACCGCTAAGCTATCGCCAGATGATGAAAGTGTTTCCAAGTTTTGAAACAATTCTAACAAAGCGGACTCTGACGAAACTTTAAAAAGACCATCCCCGTCTGCGCCCCAAGATGGCACCGAGCCTGAGGGCGAGGGGCGGGGCCAAGAGCTTCCACCCGCGTCACGCACAGGCAGTGACGAACATGAGGGGCCATGGCGGGGCCGCGGGTGGAGGCTGCGGAAGTGCTGCTGCGGGAGCTGCTGAGGGAAGAGGCGCCGTCCCGCATTGCCGCCCTCGCCGAGGAGCTGTTCCAGGCGGCGGAGGGCATCTCTGAAGAGGATGGGAAGGTGGCGGAGAAAGAAATTCAGAAAGCAGCTGAACTGGGTGTTACTGTGGAGGATGCACTGCTAAGACAGTGCCAGAGACTAGAAAGAATGTGAGTGATGACACCACAGCAAGTGAACTGGAGCTAACCTCTGAAGCAGTGACTGGAGACAGCAGAAGCTTCCTGCGCTAAAGAAACGATGGAAGTTAGTTGTAACGGGTAGAGAGTACGCTGCAGTAAAAAAAAAAAAATGATGATGTCATAAAGTGGTGCCCATTAAAATCCATAAAGCCCGTGCTGTCTAACAAAACCAATGAAACTAACGAAATCTCTGAGTTTCTTTTGACAGGTTCACCGCCGTGATCCATCTCATCAGCCTTGCGTTCCATCTTCGTGCTTCGGTGTCCTGTTGTTGCCAAACCCGCTTCATCGGCCAAGCAAAGAACTCGAAGACAAGTTCCAGCGTCACGGCCAAACGTTCCGGCAATGAAATCAGTTCAATTCCCCTGTTTACCCAACAGCCCTGTTTACCACCCATGTGTTCACCCTAGTGGGACTAGTTGCAGTTGTTGTACCCGTGTTAATGTTCGGTCCCCGTTTCATTGTTAGACTGGATAAGTTATAACCAAGTTGCGATTGCATTTAGACGTTTAAAATAGTTCGCGTGTTGTTACTAATATGTTTCACGAGTTGTTACTAACATCAGTTTAGCACAGCTGCGAAGGCTTAATCGGTCATGGAGAGGGGGGAAATGTGGTGAGCTAGAAAGTTCGTTCAGAAGACATCGTTATGCACGAGGAGTTAGGCCCCGCCCTCTCCATGCCGTTGGCCAATCACAGCTGTATCGAAGTTACTTAAGCCCGCGTTTGCCGAGAAATAAACGCATTTCACCGTCGACTGCATCAGTGTAGCGAGTGATTTGTCCGGCGACTGGGATTGTAAGTGTGTGTGTGTGTGTTCGCCGTGGCCCGCTCTAACCAGGTCGCCACTTGCCTTCGTTTCTCCCCCAACAAAGGCAACAGTGTTTCTTCCAATGTTGCTGCCTTCAACTGGAAGTATAGAGGAAGTCATAACTTGTGCCTCAGATTCCCTTACCAAACATTCCAAGGCCCTGAAGTCCTTTTTAATCATCCCTGAACTATGTGGCCCCACTCCATTATGCCCTATGTGGAAAATCAGTAATGAGTAGTAGTCTCAGGACCATTCCAGATTAAGAAGTTTCTGGATGACGTCCCTAACCAGGTCCCAGGAACGCAGCAGATCTGGATGTCTTGGGTTGCAATACAGGATGTAACCAAAAGTATCTATTCTACCACCATCTGTTAAAACCAGGTGGGGCAGTCATCTTTATATTTTCCACAACCCATCCTTCCTCCAGGGAAGTATCCTCTGTTAATGGGCCATTGAGTCCCACTGCATGCCTGATAAAATTGCATCATCCCAATGGGAGATGCTCCAGCCAGGGGGAGGAGCCAAGCATTTCTTACCTAGATAAAAACTGAGATTTGGAACACCAAAGCGGCCTTTTTCCACTGGATTCCAGAGGAAAACCAGAGCCTTCTACACCACTACTGGACCTTCAGAGGGAAACTGCACCTTCTGCAGGAGCACTGCTTCAACTGAATCACATCTGTCACTGCAGGACTGCAGTCACCATTTCATGGGACTGCTACCAACACCCTGACTGACAGGTATTCTGATGAGTCAGAGTATTCTGACTCTATCAGTGTTTAGATTTGTTTTTTATAATACTGTATTTCTACTTCAATTTTTCCTAGTAAAGAACTTATTACTATTCCCATATCTTTACCTGAAAACCCCTTAATTTCAAAATTCTAATTTGGAGCGAGGGGGTTTACAATTTCCATTTCAAGAAAGGCTCCTACCTTTCTTAGTAGACACCTGTCTTTCAAACAAAGACACTGGTATATTGGGCCTTCTGTCCCCTTAAAAAGGAATCATCTGCAACTCAATAAGCCTAAGTTCAAACAAAACAATGATCTATGAATGAAGTTAGACAAAGAAATTTTGGTTTCAAATATTTTTCCAAAGAAGTTCACAAACTTCATCAACCATAATGTCAATTTTATCTCAACAGTGGAAGCCAACCCATCAATTGTCAAGAATCAAAGAAGAAAGCTCTCAGTCTGCTTCCGTAGCAAGCCAGTAGACAAGGAGAAGTGAGTACATGATGGCAATGAATTAGAAACTATTGCAACCAAAAACGACAATTTATTTTAAATTATCACAAAGTATTTTAACATATCAAAATTACACATGTCAAAACGGGGCAAGCATTCAAGAGTTCTCTTGTGCTTCATCTTGAAAAACAGATTTCTGCAAAGATCTTACTAAATTAAATTTAATTTTAAATAATTGGTGAATATTTTGCTGCTCACTGTCATCTGAGATATTTAACAGAATCACAGACAATCAGGCTGGTCAAGGACTACTCCTGATAATCTACTTGTCACCCATGAGGACAGAGATGGCTTTCAGAGTGAGGCGCTCCACCACCTTTCCACGGACTGAGGTAAGGCTGACTAGTTGATAAATTCCCTAGGTCTTCCTTCTTGCCTCTTCTGAAGGCTGGGGTGACATTTGTTTTCTTCTAGTCCTCAGGCACCTCTCCGGATTGCCACAACCTTTCAAAGATGATTGTGGTTGGTCTACTTATGGTGTTCACCAGGTCTCTCAGCACTTGTGGGTGCTTCCCATCAGAGCTCATGGACATCAAGGTGTTCTCTAACCCACTCCTCCCTGACCAAGGGAGTCTTTCTTACAAAACTCCTTTACCCAGGTCTCCTGTGTCAGAGATTGCTGAAGGCTGGTCTTGTCAGTGAATTCTAATGCAAGGAAGGTGTTCAGCAATTCTGCCTTCTCCTTGTCCTCTGTTACCACAGACCCCTTTCCATTAATCCAGATGTGTCTTGGTCTTCCTTGCCTCATTTCTACTCACTCTGACACCCCTCTATATACATTCCAAGTGGCCTGATCCTGCCTCCATCTCCTGTGTATTTCCTACTTACACTGGAGAAATGACACAAGTTCTTTATTTATGCACACGTCTCCTGCCTACTTTGCCAAATTTCTTGCTCACCGGGATGCATCATCCTTGAGTCTTGCAGAAGTGATCCTCAAGATCAACTAGCTCTCCTGAACCCCACTTCCCCACAGGATCTGTTCCCATAAGATTCTTCCAAGAAAGCCTCTAAAGAGGTTAAAGCTTGCTCTCCTCAATTTCACACTTACTATCTTGCTTGCTGCCCTGCCTCCTTCTTGCCCAATACTGAATTCCACAATCTCATGGTCACTGCAGCCAAGGCTGCCCCAACCTTTGTATCTCCAACAAGACCATGCTAGTTGTATTAAGGTTGAGCAGCACACCATTCCTTGTGGAATCCTCCACCACTTGTCACACTCACATAAATCTCCTCCACTGAGGTGCTGAGAAGCAGTGAAAGGAATTTTTAAAAGGTTAACAGAACTCTCTGCATCACTTTGAAAATTTCAGTTAGCTAAAGCAATTTTTTAACTTTGTATTGCAAAACACAGAAAATCAAAGCTATCCTGAAAAGACAACATTATGCTTAAGTTCAGCTCTGCTAACAGTTTAGCCAAGTTTATATTTATTTATTTTCTAAATATGGCAAAGCTGCTTTCTTAAGGAAAATATATTATCTTCCTAAGAAAGAATGAAAAACAGGGTAACACAACTGCAAAGCACATGTTAATAAGTAATTTTGAACTTAAACTGTTTTATAATACAATATAAATTTGTAGCATGCTTACACTGGCCTCAAGATACTGATTGAATTTTAAGATAAAATTCATGTCAGCTTATGTACACCTTATGTGGATCTGATAAACTTGGGAGTGACTCAGATATTCCTATAACCTTTTCCCTGCTTTAAAACCAGGACTACATTTCTAGCACAATCCCATCTTTGTTGGGCAGACACAAACCACTGGAAAACCTTTCAGATTACTTACCACACCAGCCTTCCCAACTAATTTTTTTAAAAAATTGTATCATGATCATTGTGGAACAAGGCCCTCATGCTTTCCTGCAAAGGCAATTCAGTTATCATGAAATACATCCTCTGCACATCTATTTGGGGCTTTCAAGAAGAATTTTAAGAACAATAAGATTTTACTGCAGGAGTGAAATCCTTAGCAATGTGGCACAGCTAATAGGAAATGTTCCATTCTTATATTGACACTGTTATATCCTGGATTTTAATACTCATAAAAGCAATCAACTGTTTTATTTACCTGCAACAGAACAGTAAAAAAATTGGCCCATTTCCAATCCCTTTTATGTCAACAGAAGCTAGATCAGCAAATGTGTAATCTCATTCTTTGAATGTATACAAGAAATCAACATGTGTTAAACTCAAGGGTTAGCATCTGCATTTAACATCAATTGCATTATTGAAACAGAACAGAACAATGCTACTTAGATTTAATTCCATTTTCAGTATAACCTTCATGAATAAAGAATAATTATTGAAGTTAAAAGGCCTAAATTATTGTAGAAATACATTTTTAGGATATTTAGGCAAATTTGCAATGAATGCAGCTTCCATGGTGTTTATGAATAGTCAGCAACAAATGTGCAATTCCACTTGACCCACTAAAGCTCTTAAATTGCTTCTTCCATGAGAGTCAGTTGACAATTAGCTCACTTACCCTTTAGGCTTACAGGGTTTAAGTGCTATAATAGCAAAGGGGTATCAGTAGAGCTAGTGGGATTTGTGTCCTGAATACTTTCAAAGAAACTCAGGTTCAATATAAAAATTAAACACCCAAACTGAATGAAATGTTGAAATAGTGGTGTTGGAGGAAGATTTTCAAGTTAATGACGGTTTTACTCTCTTCTGATCAAAAACACTGAAAAAACCACAAAGGAGACATCAGTTTCTAGCCAATGTAAACTTTCTTAAAATGACAGAATTGTGTTGGTTTAACTACACTTGATATGTATCCTCCAACATGATTACTTTGTCCTGAAAGAGTAAATCACTTGGTTTTAATTTTTGACATTTTATTACAGGTTTAGGTTTCCAAATAAAATATAAACTGACACTTCTGAAAACAGGCCAAGAAGAAAAGTATAATCTACAGACAAGAGACTGAAAGCAGATAGGCAACAAATGAGAGAGGAAAAAGCAGGACTTACCTTTGAACACTGCTTATGATTCTGGCACCAAGCAAGTGACCCATTGTTCTAAAAGACAAAGGAAATGTACATGAACGTTAACATTTCTTTCAGGCTAGATATATTCACCCTAACATATTTAGGTGGAATACATCATCCAGTTCTGCTTAGACAATGATGTTGGGCCACAACATAAGTAGTAATCCTGACTCCTAGTCCCTTTTGTGGAGTCAAAAACCCACACAGGTGTAAAGCGAACATAAAGTTAGGAAAGCATTTCAGCAGGCAAGTTTGGTGGAAAACTGACTAAAGTAATCTTTTAGTCCATCTTTGTAAACACCTGCTGTCTAGAATGGCTTAATAGACAAAAGGTAATATTTGCATTTAAGAAATTGATACATATTAGTAGTGATTCATTAAAAGTCCACAAGTTGCATTTCAATATTGTAGAACAATTAAAATAAATTGTCAAGCAAAGATAATGAATAACCTTTAAGTAAATGGAAAATTCAATTAAATGCAACATGAGTTTCCCAAAAGTCACCTGTGCCAGTTTGATTTTATATTTTTGATATTAAAGTGTATTTTTGAGATAAGGAAACAATATAGCTCTGATTTATCCTGACTGGAGTAAAACAAGCAATACAGTAGAATATGCAAAATAATAATTTAAGCTAAAGGAAAAGAAAACACGACAAGAAGAGAAAGAAGTATGAAACTGTCACAGGGACAAACAACTTGCTGTTCTTCTAGAGATTTTGGAAATTTTGGAAACATCATTTCCTGGTTAAAAAAACCCACAGCTCAGAATTGTATGTTTGTGGTGTTAAAAGATGAAACAAAATAACTATTTACTTTCTGTATAGTGGAAGAGTGAAACAATATCAGGAAGACCTAAATGACCGAACATGAGAAACGAGGTACAAACTCTGCAACACACCTAGGCTGACATACTTAAGACATTATATGTACGTACTTCTTTCATCATTTATAAGTCCATACTCTGTAAACGGAATGGATAAAGATTCTGGTAAATTCATTGTTTAGAACAGGATTACAACTGTCAGTCTGTGAGGTAGTATAAGGACACCCTTTCACAGGAATTAGGCAAGGTACTCCTGCAGGGAATGTGCTGCAGTATACCATCCCTGTCAGCACCAGCTATAGATCTGGAAATCAGTTTCCAAGGAGGAGGAATTCAGGTAGGCCAGAATGCTAAGTACTGATATAGCAGCACTATATCTTTTTTTTCCTTTCTCCTTTTATTTTTCTTTTTTTTTTAATTTAAGAGTGATGCAAACAATGGAATAATACACATATGTTACATATGCTGCTTTGATCTGTCAATTTTCTTCACAGTTGCTAGTATGGGTTGTGCTTTGGATTTGTGCTGGAAGCAGTGTTGATAATACAGGGATGTTTTTGCTACTGCTGAGCAGGGCTTACAAGTGCTTACACAGAGCATGAAGGCCTCTTCTGCTCCCCACCCCCTCCCACCAGGGAGAGCTGGGGGCGCAGGAGTTGGCAGGGGACATAGCAGGGACAGATGATCCCAAGATCCCAACTGACCAAAGGGATATTCCATACAATATGGTATCATACTCCACATATAATGCCAAGGGGAGGAGGAGGAAGGGATGGATATTTGGAGTGATGGTGTTTGTCTTTCTAAATCACCACCATGCATGATGAAGGGGATGGCTGAACATCAGGGAAACAGTGAAATAACTCCTTGCTTTACTTGGCTTGGCTTTGCTTTACCTATTAAACTGTCTTTATCACAACCCATGAGGTTTTTCTACCTTTACTGTTCTGATGCTATCCCCAGTCCCACCCACAGATCAAATGAGTGAGCATACATCAAGTTGAGTTGCCAGCTAGCTCTTAACCACAACAAAACTTAACTTTGTATGTATAAAACTCACACAGATAAAGTAAAAATTATTCTGTCAATGTAAAATTCAGAAGGAGAAGGAGATACATTGGAATGGAGACAACCACAATAGTTTTTCAAAACTGCAGCATTGTGCTCTGATCTCAGCAAAATTTGTAAGCTTGAATACAGTGATTTGCTACCACAACTATGAAGCCTATGCTTTGATGACAGATATCTCTTCATGAATGTTTAAAAAGATCATGTTTGTGCATGTCTTCATACACATGTATGGTCACATGTTCACAAAAGCTTCCAAGTTGTGGCCAGCAGGTCAAGGGAAGGGATCATCTTCCTCTAATGAGTTCTCACAAGCCACACATGGAGAACTGCATGCAGTTCTGGGATGCTCAGGACAAGAAAGCAAGGACCCGTTGGAGTGGGTCCAGAGAAGGGCCATGAAAATGATCTGAGGACCAGAACACCTTTCAATAAAGGCTGAGACACTTGGGGTTGTTCAGCCTGGCAAAGAGAATGCTCCAGAGAGACCTTATTGCAGGCTTTCATTTATATAAAAGACATATCCACTCTTTTTCACTCCTTTCCACTTATTTGCATTTATTCAGGAGCATTTTAAAACAATCAGTTCATATTATTTAATTTCAATATTTTATGAAAGTTTATTTTATCTTCCAACAGATTACAATGCAATACTACTTGATTTTATAATGCCATTTTTATCTGTCATTATTATAAAATTTAGCTAAAAAACTGCGATTCACTAGCATAAGATTAGCTAACTATGAGCACCATCTCAGGGCCAACCCCTTTGAAAAGAGACATAAATAAAAGAAATAAAACTTTAGAACAGCTATAAATAACATAAGCTAGTGGGAATTCTTTAGTATTACTCTCAATGCTGTATTAGGATTTATTATTTCCATTTACAAACATAGCCAGCAGCAATGTTAAAACAATATTTTATGTGCTAGTTTCAATTTATCCCCCTTTCTTCTTCACGTAAAATGTGACAGAAGGAGCTGATTGCAATAACAGATCAGTAGCAGCTCACCACTTTTTCAGTTATGCTGCTACTTTCCACTGAACTAGAAAAAAGCATTTCTGCTTTTAAATTATCTGTTACTTGAGACAACAAAGCCATAAATGGCCAGATGTGTAGCTCCCCTACTTGATAATTTCAACATCTACAACTGTTTTCATTTCTCTACTGAAAACTATTAGTACTTGAGTTAAAAAGGAATTCTATCAGAATGTGAAAATACTGTTTAGCAATTTCAACTTCATACAAACTAACATGATGAGAATGATCTTACATTGTATAAGGAAAAACAAATTCTACAGGTTTCCTTTGGACAGCAAGGTATCAGAGCAAGCACAAACACTAAATGAAGGCTCTCTTCCACTCTGCATCTTAAAACATGGTTAATCACAAACATCACCTGTGATTATTGCTCATGCCTGTGTACCTAGCTGAAACCATAATTTAAAATAATCAGAAATTTGTGTTTTATCTGTAGCATTTTATATGCTCACACAGTCCATTCTCAGTTCCCTCATGTCTGTTTTTCTTCAAACATAATTCTGACTTGACTTATGCTGGTGAGAGTTTTGACTTAGCCTTTAGTGGTGGCTTCAATCTGCAGTGCAGAAATGGCCTGAAGGAAGAGTTAAAGACCACTTTTCCTACCCATTTATAAGCCTTGCACAGTGTATCTTCTGGCCAACTTTGGAGCACCCTAATCTGCATGCTGAAGAGAGCAAACTGCACTCAACAGGGCAAACTCCAAGGATCCCATCTTCCCAGGCCTGACACATCACATGAAAGATGTCAGAGGAAACTAAAGCAGTCTCCAACATATAGGAGATGGATTAGAGGATCTCAGGTCACCACCTGAGCCTCACACACCTTCAATCTGCCAGGAAGGAAACAGTGGGCAAACTTCAAGAATCAGACCTTCAAAGACCAGGGCTGTTTGACATCTACAAGAAAAAGCGCTTACAAAAGCAAAAACAGAAGGAGGAAAAAACCTAAAACAAAACAACAGATAAATATTATAAGATTCATAGGATTGCAAGATCATATTACAAGATTCATTTCAGCAAGTATTTGTGCACACTTGCTTTCCTCTGGTAAACCACAAAGGTCCCAAACAGTTAAGACAAACATCTATATTCCTCACCTTGAAAAAAAGAAAGCAGCATAGCATCTCTTGTAAGAAAAAAAATACATGCAGAGAAGCAAGAAAAATCAATCTTCTATCTACAGTGGGCCCCATGGGGGGGAAAAAGTTAATAGCATTCACAAGCAAGTACAAACTGGTCTTTAATTGGAGCAATGGCAAAAAAAACCAACCAAAACCAACTCTATAAAATGACTTAATTTGCATCTCTCTCCATAATTATGTTAGGAGATACAACCGTTTTTGAAATACCAGAGATGAGCTTTGAAAATTAACTAGCCACTTAATCTGCTATGACAGTAGCTGTATACCTATTATCAGTTTTGGAAGCTTCTTCTCCCCTGCCCAATCTTCAATCCATATTTGTGTGAAACCACTGTCTCTCAGAAGTGGCCTCTCCTGATGACCTCACCGATTCTTTCAAAATGACAGAAAAGCACAGAAATAAACCTTTCAAATAACAGTACCCACTGAAGTAAAACAGAACATTTGAGTAGACAGATCAATAACTGCTGCAATGATGAATTTAAAGAGAGCTTCCCAATATACATTTTCCTTACCCTTTCAAAAATCTCAACAGCATGAAATTAAAAGTAACAGTAAAATATAACTTGTGTTTGACATGCATTTCATGACTGCATGCTCACTATGACATAAATTAATACAGGAACTTATCTATGTCAGTGCTGTGTGTCCCCAGGCCCAGCTCTGAAATGTGGAACTAAGGTGCAAAATGGAAACAACAAATTCAAACCAGGCTTCCCAGCTCCCAAATACAAAAGTGTGCACTTAGGAATGAATTTCAGGAAAGCTTGTACACTTAGTGGGGAGAGATATCAAAACCAACAAATAGGAAATGTCAAATAAATTTATTTCTCAATGCCCTTCTGTCAAAAGTAAACACAAACTTGTAATTAATGTATGGGGCAGGGGAACCAGAGTCCTGGGCTCTGGTATTTAGTTATCCTTTTGCATATAAATAACTGGAACATATTTTTCTTTGAAAATAAGGCAGGAAAATGAAAAGAGGGTACCCAATTATACAACACTTTGAACACCTGCCCTGCGAGTCTTTCACCAAGTTACAGCAAATTTTACCCCTTACGCATCTTGAGATGACTCAGCAACAGAGTGAAGACTAAAATCTGGCCAGTGAAACCAAACCACTCTCTAGAAATGAACAGGAGAAAAATGGAGCTGGAGATGGTGAAGGAGAAAGTTAAAGTTCAATAGCAAGGTCCACCTCAGAAACAAGACTGGCTCTTTCAAGGACAACTTATGCAAACATACTTTTAGCATTGTTTCTATTGCATGCTTGTCCAGTGTCTGCCACGTTTCATGACCATTCACTGGAGAAGCCATGGATAGAAGAACAGTATGAGATTAAAACATCCATGAAACATGATAAAATAGCAGTAATATTCTGCTTCAGGAAAGAAAGGAGGGAAACACAAAACTGAAATGAGTATATTTTGCTCTTTACATAGTTTCTGATTTCATTGTATATTTTATGGAAATAATTCATTAGTAAGGGATTTCTGTTTCCTTATCGTGGTTCTAATAAAAAAATGAAACTGAAAAAGTAAATATCAACAAATAATACATTGAATGTTATTGTGTAGCTTTGAGCCATTCCCATCTGTTCTGTGGGTAGATCCCAGGAAGAGGAGATCAGCATCTTCCTCTCCACTTGCCCTTTTCAGATAAAGTACAATAAGGTCACCCTTCAGCCTCCTCCTCCTCTCCAAACCAGACAAACCCAAAGTCCTCAGCCACACTTCCCAGGACATGCCTTCCAGCCCTGTCACCAGTTTTGCTGCCCTCCTCTGGGTGCATTCAAGGACTTTCATATCATTATTAAATTGTGGGGCCCAGAACTGCACACAGCACTCCAGGTGAAGCTGCACCAACACCAAATACAGTGGGATAATCACCATTTTGAGTAGCTGGTGGTGCTGTATTTGATGCACTCCAGGATGGGATTTACCCTCTTGGCCTGACCCCCATTCAGCCTGATGCTGACCATCACCCCAAATCTTTTTCTGCAGGACTGCTCTCCAACTCCACCTCTGCCGGTTTATACTTGTGTCCAGCATTATGCAAAATCCAACATTTTTCACTTGGTAAATTCCATCCCATTAAACATTACCCAGTGCTCTAACCTATCTACATCCCTATGCAAGGCCTCTCATTGCTCAAAAGAGTCACTGGCACCTCCGAGTTTGGCACCATTAGCAAACTTGCACTAATGGTGCATTAACCTGCTGCCTCCAGAGCACCGATAATGTATAGAACAGAGCTGGCTCTAGAACCCAAGGAGCACCAGCCAGATGTGCCCTGTTCACTAAAACCCTTCAAGTCCTGACCTTCAGCCAGTTCTTCCAGCACTCCATGAATCCACTCATACCACAGGTGCCCCTGGCATTCCCACAGCCTGGCTCATCTTTTGCCATGCCTGAGGCTGTTGATGACCGTGCTACCAGCACCCAGCTCTGCCCACCCCATGCCAGCCCCTTTGGGGCTGCTCCCCTTGGAGAGGCCACTGTCAATGAGGTCACTCCCAGCCCCTGGCTTCCCATGCCCTGGGAGTCAGCCCATGCTGACAGCACAAGACTCTGCTTTAAGGTCTATAATAACATCTTCATTTATTCCTGATGTATAAGTAAATGTCCTTAGACTTTATTCTAGTCAGCAAAAGCACAAAACAAAATTTCAACACCAAAACCAAATAAAGATCACCCAAACAAGAGAAAACAAAAAGCATATAAAACCATGTAAAACTACCAGAACAAAACAATACTGCATAAAACTCTAATGTGAGAAAAGGCAGGAAATCAAACAGCATTTGGTATATATTAGTCACACTGTTTAATATACTACTATCAAATAACTTTATGACTGTTATATAAATACATATAGAAATCCAGCATTAAGCTTAGCTATGTATATATATATTTCCTCTGCCATCTTATTACAACTCTTAAAACAAAATTTTAAAAATTAAATTTAAAAAATAAATAAATAAAAATAAAAATAAAAATAAAAAAAACACACCAAACAACAGTATCCCGAAAAAAGAAGCTGAGGGCAAGAACACACTTTGGAACAAACACCTGAAGTTATTCTTTACTGTAACTAACTACTGCAATTCCTCACAACCAAATCAAGTGTACAACCCCCCTTAGAGAAAGCCATTTTTATACCACAGATGTTTAAACCATAGAAAAGTCAATGCTGGTTACTGGTTAACCCAAAGTAATTAAGTTAAAGAGATGACTGAATGTAAGAAATACTTACAAAACTGATCAGCCTAAAAATTCATTCTCTCATATAACTGCAGTTTACAAATATAAACCAAAATTCAATTATCATGGGTCACAGTGTGACTCACATAGCCATCTAACTTTAAATATCTGGATTTAACACCAGAAAACGGGTATCACAAATAACTTTTACAAAGTCTTAGTCAAGTTTTATTTTGGATTTATGCTGACATTGCCATCATCTGTAATGTGCTAGCTCCTATCAATGATATGGTAGGTCCTCCTGTAGATGACTGGCCACAAGTAGAACTATATTGACCTAAACTTTGCATTGATATTTCCTAAACAGTTCATGCAAAGTCAGTCTTTATTGATGTTACCAAAACAATAAAAGCCACAACTTCATATACACCAAAATCAGAAAAAAAAAAATAGACCAGAGTAATTAAAAAATTAAGTAAAATCAGCAACAATTACCTAAATTATGAAACACAAAGCTATTTGTTCTCTGGCTGTCATCATTAGTAGGTCTCTAGAAAGACAATCATCAAAACCCAAAGGCCATTACCAGTGAAACAGTAAAAGATCAGTAGTTTTGAAAACATAATACGTATTGCTTGGATTAAATTTGCATCTCGAATGGGACACCTTTCCTCTTTTTGGAGCACTGTATTCTCAAATACACAGAAAAACTACTAGATAAACACAAGCTGTAAAAATAAATGAGCCACAGGAATCCTTGTGTCCCCACACACTTGTGAGTTATGACTGCCTTCTTGTGGTTTCACAGACTGCACTCTTACCACTTCTAAGACTGATCTCAAATGAGGTCTTATTTTGTTTAGCAGAAGTTTTTACGAATCTGTAAAAGAATCCAGATGAAATAAACTTCACTTCTCCATGCAACAGGAGGAATTCAATACACTGACGCTAACTTGAAGTTATATATTGAATCTCAAAGTACATTTGGGCCAAATTTCAAACATATTTTTTGGAATTAAGTAACCCAGTTGAAGTGAACAGAAACTAGACAAATAGCATTAATATGGGAAGCAAAAGATAGCTTGTCAAGTACTTCTTTGTAAGCTCTAGTTCAAAATCCCCACTCCTTCAAAATGCTAATGCACGTCTTCTGTTGTGGCAAACTAGATTTGCTATACATTCGAAATAATGAAATAATAAAAAAATATGCTGGCTCAAGGATGTGACAGAAGTGTAGCCTTGGGAAATTAACACCAAAAAGAACAAAATGCATTCTAAAACCGGAATGCTTACTTATGTAAAATATAAATGTAGACATACTCAACCTACTTTGTATTTAAAAAAAATACAGCTAGTCCACAATATACTGTAGGATTCAATGTTTCAGTTTGCATGCTGCTTTGAATGCTGATTTGTTTTATAACTGAAAGGTTGCTTTGAATGCTGATTTAATTTTATAACTGAAAGCTATAGTCCATATTACTATTCTGTATAATTATAAGATCACTGGTTAGCTGGGTGATTCCCAACAGCATGTGATGTGGTATGTTTATCACAGGCTGCATTTGCCTCCACTGCCTACCAACAGAGCTACAGACTCCCTGGGAAGTCATGTGAATCACAGAAACACATCTATTGAACAAAACACCTGGTTTTGATGGGCTTGATCTATGCATTTACACATATTTCAACTTTCCCCTTCAACTAGTTCTAGCCTGGTCCATGGACACAACGCCCATTAGTTGCTAAAGTACACTAAATCCCAGGGAATTATCTCTCCCAGTTATGTTAGTCCAGAAGAAGTCCATTGCATGAACTCTCAGAGTGGTCCATGATGTGAAAGAAAAGGTGATCACAATACTTGAGACTCACTCCCAAAGCAAACTCTGATCCACATTAAAACACTAATGTGTAGATGCACCTCAGACATTTCTAGTATTTGTCAAATACACAAGAGTAGCAATTCAGTGCTTTCCATCAGACTAAATTTTCCTCAAAAGCCACGCTGTTTCAGGGCCAGTCAAGGCAACTGGACTTGCAAAATGCTTAGGGTTCTGTTGTCTCGCATCTTTAAGAAACTAACCACACACGCAGAAAGAATAACAACCATGCATTTTCATATCAACTAAAATGCCCATTATAAATAGACTAACCATAAAGTACACAAACAACGGATAGCCCTGCATGCTGCATCGTCATGGAGTAATTTCTGATTACAAAAACTGCTAAATGTATTGTTTTACAATTTGTAAATGTAAATGTAGTTTACACTGTACTACATACTGGTCATGTGATGTTTCACTGTATTTTCTCCTATTCTGTTCTGGCATCTATGAGAGGGACATCATTATGTACTATACTTGTAACTTTGGCAAGAGTATGGATACACACTTTTCCTTCAAACTTAGCGCTCTTCAGCAGCCATGTTACTATGACTCAGTCAGGTACCATCAAATTATATACTTACATTCTTGGGCTCAACATACTATTTATTTCCAATATAATTGCATGAAATTCACGTGATAAATTTCAGGAATGCATTTCCTTTCTCTTTGGCATGTGTTACTAGTTTACAAGATACTAAATATTTCAAGCCACAGTAGCAGCCATATCCCCACAAGCTGATGGATACATATGGAAAACAAATGAAAATATGAATTCCATGCAGCACCTTTCTCAGCACAAAAAAATTTGAGTCAAGTATCTCCTTATTCCTATTGTCTTGATGTATTACTATAAAATTTTTCTTATTGAAGGCAATAAGCTCAATAAACATAATTGCCAATATGAATATTGTGTTTCAGTATCTCCTAGTATTTTTAAAGCAAGTAGCAAAGTATAATCTCAGCAGAAAAACTTAGCACAAATAACAATCCTACAGATTAAATATGTAGTTTAAAATTTGACCATAATACTCACTGGTAGCTCCAGAGACCTATATTTGTAACTTTTTTTATACAAAAATCATGTTTTGGAGGAATTATTAAAGTGCATAGCAAAGCTCTTAAAAGTAAAAAGTGTAAAAATTAACACAGTCCTTGGAGGTCTCACAGTTGTTTAAACAGTCTTTGGGGAGTTTTTTTTCCATTTTCCACAGAAGACCTGTCTCAGTGAATGAAGTGCACCTCACCAGACCTGGGATTTCCTACAAGCATTTGCAAAAGGGTTGTGGTCATTCAGGAGCTAAAGATTTTTTTCAAATAAAAATGACCCTTGGACTTAGACAGAATAGCCTATCTGCAATTTAAACCAAAACCAACGCAATATTGTTAGAAATCACACAAACACCAAAAAAAAGTCTTTAACCATGACAGCTAAAGCAGCTTTTCAGAAAGAAATCTTATTTCCCTAATATATTTTAATTGTAATCTTTCCATACATCTGCCTTCATTGTAAATATTGCAGAGAGACAGAAAAGATGTAATGAGTGCAGTTTAATAAGCCCAAAATTTGTTGTTTCATCTCTAAAGTACAACTCAACAAAAATTTTACCAGACAGGTTAACACTCTTCTCTCCATTGCTACTACATTTTTGGCCCTTGGTCTGTCCCTTCCCAACCCAGCTCTCACTTCTGCAGAAGGTCAAACACAGGGTTGCCAAATTAAGCCTGTCATAAAGACTAGTAGGTGGCAGTAGCATCTGCTCAGGTACCACACATCACATCACTTGCTGAATGTCCTTCTAACAGTGTCACACAAGCAGAGGAAGTCACACTGCCCTCCTCCAGACCAGTCAGCGCTGCTGTCTTTCCCCAGCTCCCACACCTGTAAACCCTGTTGGCAGGGTTTGTGTGCAGACCACATTCTTATTCCTATCCCATTTTAAGGAATGGCAATAGCTGCCACAACAGCAGAAGTTGATGACATTGTATTGACAATGGATGAAAAACAGGCATCAAGGAAGGAGCGCATTGAAGGCTGGGTGAGTCATTCCCTTTCCACTTGAAATGTGACATATCTGCTAACCTGATCCTAGCTGAGACCCTATGGCCCTACAATGCTGACAGTATATTCCTGAGAGAAAAAGCCTTTTAATGCAAGTTGAAATATATTCTTCCAGTTTTCTTAAGGGTTTTTCCCAGTTTAAGAACTATATGCTATAAGAAATTTATATTCCATAGGGAAATTGCTGCAGTCCAGTGTTCTAGGCCACCTTGCAAGCAACCTAAGACTGTGAAAGGAAGAAGAGAGAGAGAAGAAATCAACATTAAATTATATTAATAACAATATGCTAAAACTACTCATACAATTAAAGGTACAGGGCTATTAACTTGATCTTTCTTTAGTGACAAACTTCAGGGGAAGATTTATGTTGCTTCATCACATTCCCATAAAATTCCCCACAAACATAAAAGCACTTCATGTGCCAGGTTTTTAGAATACAATCTTATAACTAACTAATGAAGACATACCATAAAAGGAAAATAAATCTCTCTTCAAGGCAGAACTGAAGCATTTGTCATTAACACATATGGTTACCAGAGATGTAGCTGTTATGCAGAACAAGCTGACAGATCCATCATGTTTCAAACCTTTCTGGCACCAAATGAAGAGTTAAAAATTAAATCAGGTTAATTTGCATTGAAGTTATTGAAAGGCTTGTAACATGAGAGATGTCAAAGCACGGCCTAAGTCTCTACCCTAGCCACAGCATTCTAAAGCCTCCAGTTAATGTAAATAATTGGATATGGAATTTCACAGAATTCCACTGCATAGACCTTACCAGTTCTGATATCTTTAATCCAAATCCACAGCCACAAAAGAAAACCGTTGTAACATATATCCTTAAGCTCATTAAATGTGGACAACTGCAGTTAATACCAGTTGTCAATAACTTGTACTATCAGCAGGCATTTTATATTAAGATTTTGTTTCTCTTTCTTAAATCACCTTTTTTTGCAGAACTGACAAATATTTCAGTTGTTCCCTTTTTGGAATGTGTCTGATACTGGTGGTTTGCTCAGGAATTCTGTCCCAGTTATAAAGTTTCCTTCCATTTTACTAGCCTTCTCACCTGTGTAAAGCAATTGGGAAAGAAAGACAGTGAAGGAGTTCTGGTACTACAAGGAGATTGATAATATTCCAGTTTCTTTTTCATTGGACTGAGGAGCTCTGCACAATTTACTTTCTCAGTGGGAAGTTCATGGGTGAGAACAAGTTAACTGAGGCTCAATCTATACCAGATGGATCTACTAGGTATGACTAAGCATCTTAGAGGAATAAAAATTTGACATCTGCTCCTATTATTAAGAGAACAAGCCATGCCTGTTGATGAAACTCACAGGGGCAATTCCTGAGGGCACCTGGATACATGGGAGTAACAATCAGAAACTGAGCAGTATTTCACCTTTAAAAATATATTTGTCTACTGCCTTTAGTGGTATTTAGCTCTGGTTACATTAAATTGCTTCTACTTTCCCTTGTCATCTGAAAGAATCTCTTCTAAAAATATTTAAAGATGCTTTACATCTAGCATATAACTGGCAATTCGATTTTACTTTGTCCTCATGGCATTGTGGTATTTACTACCACTGTGAATCGAAAAGAAAGATGTCATGATACAATAAGATGGTATTTAACAAATTCAAGTTAATAGTCTTTAAACAGCATACTGAGAACTTTCTTGTTTTTAACTCCAAGCAGGTATTTCTAGTATATTTTCACTGGCCTCAGCTTATTTCCATTGAAACCACAGGATACATTACTATCAAGTGTAGGGATATCAGAGTCAGGGCAGAAACAAAAGCTTCAGAAAGCTCCTGTCTTAAGCTATTAATTATATAAGTGGAAGAATCAATGACTATCCATCAGAAATCTGAAAGATCTCCAGTTAAAGAAAACAACATGACCCTACCCTACATTAATTTGTAAAGCTCTTCAGTCTTTAAAAACAACTGAGTCATACTTGCTATTCCAAAACAAAGGCAACCAGCATATCCTTTAGCAAACTGTAAATGTTCACTTTTCTACTATTTGGAAAACAGTTGGGGTTAGGTTTAACATTCAAGTTTAGTTCACACTGCAGCTCTTTCCCATAAGGACAGTTTTGAAAACAGGAAGAAGACTTTAAATAATTGTTTGCTGTTCCACATTAATTGCCACTGAAAATTCAGGTTTCAATGATGTCCAGTGCTCAAACACACAGGTGTGAATCTATGAATAAACCAATTATTTTACAAGAAGAACTAATACGCTGCACATGTGCATTTCTACTCCACTTGGTCAGTGAGGATCTACTGGGCAATAAAAACCCATGAAACCAAAAGCCTACTATCTTTCACACTGTGCATTCAGCTTTTTAACTCAAAGGAAAAATCCAGCAATAAGCTCCTGGCTGTAAAAATCTACATCTTCTTTCCTTATTTATTTTGACAAACACATCCCATAGCCTGCTACTAAATAATATATGAAGTGACACACTCTTCATTAATTGGATTATTTTTACCTCTTTGTGTCAGTTTGTCTAATCCCAAATGTTTCTTCCTCCTACTGCATATCCAGACTGACCAATGTTTGGCTAATTCTTGATCTCAGTTCACAGTTGCATAGAAAGAAAACAGAAGAAAGCCTCAAGCTCTTTTAGTTCCAGTTCCCTTCCCAAAATTGTTAGATACAAATTAAATGTCAACATATTATACAGTCTTTGTAACTAATTAAAATGGGGGCAGATAACGGTGTGATTCATTATTGTCTAGTTGTAGTTATACATTAACATGATTTTATTGTTGTCAAAGGAACTACAACCATCACCTAATCCAAAAAGAAACAAAGAAAAAAAACCCCACTGTTGAAATAGTTTCTATATAGGGATACAAATTTGAGGTAAGAGAAAGGCAGACAGTTACTCTATTAGGACATCATCATCACAATAATACATTGTTATCACCCCTTCCTCGCTATTTCCTGCTTCACCTATCTGTTCAGCCATGTGCTAAATTCAAAGGAAACCCAAAGTACTTATAGCACTGAGGTCAAAACATGAATTTGCAGCGTCTAGGTCCAAAAATGCCCTGAGGTCTGACTAGAATGTTCCAGTCATTAGCAGTTAAAAAGCATGATCTGTTAAATACAAATGATGTATTGCCCTATGCTCACGGTCTAAATCACTAGCTGAGAAATCACATTTATGCACATGAACTGATATTACTTTTCTTTTTTTTTATATATATATATAAATTACTGTGAAGATAACTTCCCTAAAGAGTAATCCATTAAAAAAAAGAAAAACAGAAATATGTTGCTAAATTCTCATAAGAATGACAAGGAAAGTTGAACTACATTTGCACTAGACTAAATGAGTACATTATTCTCATCCAGTCTTCACTATCAGCCTCAATTTCTGACTGTCTGGATGGAAGACATTCGCTCTGAAGCAAATTCCTTTATATTATCTTATTGCAGGATCCATGACAGCTAGATTGCAGCCCTCACAGGCAGAAAAAACAGGCTTCACTACCTTGGCCAGGTTTGCAGTTTCAACTGTGACCACTGGAGGAATTACAGTGGCAGCAGTTGGTCTAAGTTCTGACATCAAAGACTAGACTAGCTAGAACTCTGTTGTGAATTTTCATAGAGGCTTTTCCTGTAACTGACCTCTTCAATGAAGACAAAAGGGTTTGCAAAGCATTTTTACTATGCTACAAACAATAAAAATTAAATCTTTAAACCAAGCAAAATTTCAAGCAGCTGAGAAAGAAAAGAAATTAAAAAACATTCACAAGAAATAGTTACAAACAACCCACCCTACAGACTCATAGCATCTGTTCTCTGTTCCGTAATTCCTGAATTTCAATTAATTGTGTCACAGGAAATTCTACAGTGCCCTCTACTCCCACATAATTTCTCCTACCAAGATTGTTAGCCTGCTAGAGTTCACCCACATCCACCTTTCTCCATTCTGAGACTCTGTCCCTTTTCTTGCTTCTCCAACAAGTTCTGAAGACACGTGTTCCTCAGCAATCTCAGCTGCGTACCAGAGAAGTCACGTCCTTTGCAAGCTTGAGACAAGTCTCTTCTTTAAAGGAATATAATTACATTTGTACATATTTATGTACGCACATACATAACTTTGATGTCATGTCTCTTTGACAGTCTAGAGAGATACATTGGTTAAAAGTGTTATTCACAGTAGACAACAGAAATTCAATTAAAACTTTCAACTGGGGTTGTTCCCCAAATCTGGAAATATCTGATATCCTTTTCAGTGGATAGAATAACTGTGTGATTCTTTTTAATCAGAGATGAAAGGAATAGTACTCTACTTTCAAGTTTAAAGGGTCCACTTACCTTTCAACACCCCCAGTTCTCCATCTCCGTGTCCTGTGACCTCTTGGTCATTAACAGACTGAAAAACGGATACAACTGGAGTTGGGACACCAAGTTCACAGCACTCTACATTGTTGACTACATGGACCTAGTGTTCATACATGGACCTGATCCAGCTGAAATCAACAGAAGGCTTTTCATGGACTTCAAAGGTTTTTGAAGTATAAAACCTCATAAGGCTCAGCTGTGGGAAAGATCAAAAAATGAAGATTCTTGGTGTAAACTCCTAGGCAACTGCTTTTTTAATGCAAGGTTTACATTTGCCAAGCACCAGTTACTAAATATCAATACAGATGTGTCTGTCTTCTGTAGGATGCTCCTGATACTCAGTCATTATTCCTATTTTCCACCTTTAAAAACATGGATGCTAAATTACAGCACTTTCTTTTTCTGTTCACAAAAGTTGGCTATACACTCCAATCCAGCTAGTCAGAGAGAGCAAAAATTCACATAGAATGGCCAGTGGAGATGCAGGTCAGCTTGTGAATAACAATCTCTATCAATAAACGCAAACTCAGCACTCAATCTTAAGTTGCCCATTACAAAATGACAAATGATGAGCATCTGGAAAATCAGTCTGCTTTTCAAGCTGTCTCAGAAGTGCAATGTTTTGGTTTTGTTTTTTTCTTATACAACACTTACTAAATCAAATACATTTAAATTAAGTTCAAAGCACTAGTTAATCACCAAGACACCCCATATTCAGACAAGAAATAATGCTTTAGTAATAGTTTTAATATGAACACTACCCATCTGAACAACCTCTTGCTCTGTATTAAGTGGCTATATCTTCCAGTGGAAAAAGATTTACATTTTAGAACTGACAGGGTTTTCTTTCAGAAGTTTTCTAAAGCTTTTCAAAAGCAGCATCTCCTCCCCCTCACCAACATCACTGTGACATTCAAACTATTCTGTGCAAATATTTTCTATACATAAAATGTCTGCTTTAAAACTTATTGGTAATTCCTGTTGGGTTTATTGCACCTGGTATCCAGCACATTTACCAAATTAACAGCAATTTTAATTTTACAAACACAAGTATAGAGAAATATTTTTCCTCAAATATGTAAGAATATTCAAGTAAATGTGAGAAAAATATCTTGGCAACTCCTGCTGTTCAGTACAATTGTTCACCATTCACATACATTTTCATACAGTTCACTTGATTTGCATTTAAACTTACATTTGAGACACAGACAAGTATTTTAATTTAGGAAAGCAATGAGCAAGTCTGAGTCATCTAAAATCCTAAATATCTAAACAATGACCAGGGGGTGGAAACCCCTGCACTCATACCAACTGTGCAAGCATTCACTGAGGCCAAAGAGATTTGGGTCTGGTTATGAGAAATTTAATACAACTCCCACTGAAATCAGGGAGGTTCATACCAGACCAGGTTACAACAGCAAAGACTAACAACGGCTCAATTACACAATATGGTGAACAATGCAGCTGTTTTCATTAGATGCAACTGTTGTTTTTCTAAACAAACCTTTCATTTTCACAGGTTTTACCTAAGAGTCTGTTAGATCTGTGCACCTTTTGTTCACAACTGCAGATCTTGATAATAAGAGCACACCAAATGCCAGAATAATTACCCAAATTATACACTATAGAAACATTAAAAACAGGAGACTCATTGGGACTTTTAATGAGTTTTGAGAAAAACAAAGCAATGACAAATGCTACAATTTGTCTCTGGAAATAAATTTACAGCAGTGTGCTTTACGAGACATATGAAAGTCAGAATTATTTAATACAGGGGCTATTTTTGGAAAGGAGATGAGTACTAAAATGGCAACAAAAGCAGATGGCACACATCTTCACATTTAGAAAAGGTTGCAAACATGTCCCAAGAGAAGTAAGTAAACTCACTGCCTGGGCAGCCTGTCCATTGGAACTGAAACACTCTGGGAATAACACGCTACATATCCACCATATTTCATTGCAAAAGTACCATACATCTTTTCAAAAGATTTACTGAAAAACAATTTATCATTTCAAAATTATTCGAGACAGAATAAATGGTTTCTTCATGACTTCCAGCTTCTCTACAGCAGAGCACAGAGACACACATCCCCTAGACTTTGAGCCTGGCCACCACTTTCCCAGCTGGGACCCATTGCAGATTATTGCAGGTGCAGGCACTTTAGAGTTACAGGCAATTTGAAGGCAGATGTGCTGGCATTTAGACAACTAGCTTCCTGACTTGTAGGTGAAATCTGGTATTGCTTATCTAGAGGTAATCACTTGCACATTATTTGCTTGCAGATATAAAATCTGAGAACCTTTTATTACTTAAAGAATTGCCTGTTTTTCTTCAAAAACTTCAGTTGTCCTGAAACGCAACAGTCCTTCTACAACACTAAAAACAACCTCCTACCACCATATAGTTATCAGTCATTCCATATAACAAACATTTAAGGATTTACTCTTCCCTTTTATAGCTACTAAACATTATGCAACATATGGCTCTATTAGCTTAAAACAATATTTTTCCATACTTTCAAAAACAATTTTGAGTTAGCCTTGGCTCATCTAGCTTAGTACTAATTCCTAAGTACTAAATCATAGTATATTGCTATTAGATTTACACTAAATCACATTTACAGGAGGAAATTTCTCTCTAATTTCCTTCCATATATCACAAAACTGGCTTACCACTTGAGGGATGTCTACGTTGTATCAAAATTTTCAGCTACAATTCATCCACTTTGCAAATAAGTCAACATGAACACAGAACCCCTAAGTGACCAAGGTCATCCACAGTGTTGCCTGTATGTTTCTAACCAGTGCCCATTTTAAAGAGTTTAAATCTCTCATGAGCGAGTTCAAGCAGCAATCTCAATTCCATATCACACAACACATTTACATCTCTATGTACCTGGACACTCCTCAGATGAATAAAGAAATGGATTTGCTAAGATTCAATTTACTACTGAAGATTACCCACTCAAAATACTGAAAACTATAGTGAGATGTACCAATATCTAAAAGGATAGAAAAAATTTGATTTAGCATTAATATTTTGGTTTTAATGCACTGACAATCATAAATGGTCATATGTGAACTCATGCAAGAAAATCTAAATCATGAAAATTAATTTAGAAGTGTGTAACAGTTATTTAGCAGGCATTACATCTTTAAAATGTAGTCAATCCTATTCCCTGTTCCAGTCACTCCTCCACACCCGGAGTGACAGGTCCAGGATTGGGCTCCCCATTACATGGAAAGAGATGGACTTAGTGGAGGGAGCCCAGAAAAGGGACAGTACTCTCACATGAGAAGAGGCTAAAAGAACTGGAAATGTTTAGCCTGAAATAGAAAAGCCTAGATGGTTTCTCATAGTTTTTGTAAGTACCTGATGGGAGAGAGTAAAGAAAATGAAGTCAGACTCTTCTCAGTGAAGCTCAGTAACAGGAAAGAGGCATGGCCAAATCTGAAACATGGGAAACGTCACCTGGACATGAGAAAACACCTTTTTTATTACTGTGAGGGTGGCTAAACACTAGAACACGTTGCCAGGAGGTGCTGTTCAGCCCCAGCTGCTGTTACTCTGTGAGCACATGGCTGTAACCTCTCCAGTGACTCCACACCACAAACACAGGCAGTTTTACTGGCTACTACCCTAAACTCTCAGGGCATGTTCTACCACCCTCTCAGCTTTTGACCCAGTAAACAAGACTGACCACTCCTCTGTCTTAAGTAAATTATCAAGTTGCACATCTTACACAGGAAGACACTTGAGCTTGAGAGGTCTATAACAGATACCAGCTAAGACAAAGATCAACAAGTTCACAGGTCAAAGTAAACAGTTTGCTCTCCATAACATTTTTTAGCCTAAGTAGTTACAGTGATTTTCAAGCTCTTATTCACAAAGAAAATTTTAATCATGCCAGATTTAAAACATGGCTCAGATGGCTGGCAAAAGAGATTAAAATTCAAACTGATATTTCAGTAGACTTGAAAAAAAAACTAAAGGTCACTGCCATGCCTGTTCCCCCAAATTGAAAGGAGTTCATCCACAACTAATATCACAAATGGGAAAGGCTACACCCACAGACAGAAATGCAAGGAATTTAGTTCACTCCACTAAAGCAGGCAGGTTATGCAGAAAACCCCTACCAAAACTAATCTGAGCATTCAGGTTTCTTGTCCAGCTGTATGAGGTCCCTGTTTATATCCATATCCTTTTCAAGAAAACAAAAACTTTTGAAGTAACTGATCTCATCTTCATGAGGGCTTTACCTACTGTACTAAATTACAAACAAACTTTGAATACATCAAATTAAAATTTGTACCTTTCTCCTGGAGATCAACTAAAACACTGAGACAGAAATGGCCTAAATAAGAAAATGCTGAGGGAAAGAATATATCCAATGACGTCACTGTACAACTTCTAAAATAGTATGCCTTTTCCAACACCAGATTCACAGTCTCGGTGTTTCTTACGGACCCTGACAACTTAGTCCTTCCTCTCACTCCAAACTAGATGAGGAATTGCCCTTCCTATTTCATAAGGACACCATACTAACACCTAGGCATGCTCTTCTAGATAACACAACACTATGATATATCACTGTAAGGTTCAATCTATACCTTCTCCTCCTAAGCAGGTCATTTGATGGTCATGCTCTTGCTTACTGGAACAACACTCTTGCCATCCTCTCCTGTTCAGGTGTTTTAGGGAAAACTTTGTCAGAAAAAGAAGCACAGCACTAGGAAATCTGCTTTATCAAGGCAGTGACACAAGAGCATAGAGAGGTTCCAGTGAATGCTCCAATTACTCCCTTATACATGTTTGCAACAGTCATAGTAAAACCCTAGTGTCAACACTCAAAATGGCTTAAAATAAGTACTCTGGACATAAGGCTAGAGAGATGAGTTCTCTTTGCCCTTACCTTTTCTGGTCACAGGTCAATGAATGCTTCATTCAGTGCTGCCCAGGGGCCTAAGTTACACAGTTGGGATTAAAATGCTTTTTCTCATCTGCAAAATTTCAGAGCAAGCTAAAGCCCACTGTTGAACACATTCCAATAAGATAGAAGAGATATGTTGGAGTCCTTTCATTTAGACATTAAACATCATTCTCTATTGTGTCTTTTGTGGATGAGTATGCAATTAATAAGATTTTATATAAAAAGAAGAATCCACTATGACCCCACCTGCTTGTATCTTTTTGTTTGATTGCTTAGGATGAAAGAACTTTGTCCTAGCATGCTCTCTGTGAAAGTTCATGGCCTGGAGATAGGCCATAGATATAAAACACACACATTTCATTGGGTGTAAGACCCATGTGGTGCATAACTCTCATAATGATCTCACTTATCCTTTGGTACAACCTCTACATGGAACTTCCCAAAACCACCAGAACTGGAAAACTCCCCTGGTCATGGCAATTTTACAGGAATAAGCAGGCATCCATGCCCCTTCAACAAACATTCTGAAGACCAAAGATTTTTGATTCAGGTGACTGATTCTTCTTCTAGCCTGAATCAATAGTCTACATGGAAAAAAAATATTATTTGACCTATGCTTCAGTTAAAATAATCTCCTACTGACAATGTATATTTAAAATAGGCTAAGAAATGTTTCCCAAGTGTAAATTAACAAATAGGTCTTTTAGAAAGAATATCTTTCTTGAAACTTTTAAAAATAAGGACAGTAAAAAAATGGGTGAAAATTGTCTGTGAAGGGAGGAAATGAATTAAAGTCCCTTGTGAACACTTGGAAGTTGGAAAAATATTAGTTGCCATTCAAGCAAGAGCCAGAAGGTACAGAATTAACCCAGACTTCCTATTCATGCTACCTCATTCTCTTTAAAAAGTTGTCAGTAAGGTGATTTTAGTACCATAAGCTATGTGAAATTAAGTCTCTATGAATAGTTTTGGGGACATCATCTCTCGCAAAGCGTCCAGCTGCTGTCTCCCTAATCCCCACCACTGAGGCTGTATCTAAAGCAGGGCTGAGAAATGAGTGGGTCAGTCTTTGAATTCTTGCCTAACTGGGAGACACTAGAGTTCCTTCCTGCTCTGATTGGGAAGACCTAGTGTTTAGTTTGCTTCAAAGGTTGAATCAGATTACAAGATAAGTGGGCATGTGAAATGAAAAGAACTCCAGAAATTGCTACCAGTTGAGATGAAAAGGGGAGGGGAATGGCTAGAAGGAGGGAGAAGAGAAAGGAATGGAAGGAACATCATACCATTTAGCCCACATGGAATAATCTGGCCCAAACCTGCACATTCTGCAGTCCACTGTGTTTTATCAGTCTCCTGTGAGAACACTGGATGCTTGATGTACTTTAAAACTCTCCTCCTTTTCCCCATTATAAGACAATGGAGAGCTTAACTTTATAAACGAGCACTTCATCTTCCAAACATTACAGTCGTTTCATGTCTAACAGGAGTTTAATCCCTAGTAATTAAGATAAATTACCACGTGTTTTAGCAGGTTGGGGTTAAAACTCTGAAATTTTCAACCGATTACAAAAAAAACAGCCAGTTATCAAGTCTTAACTGAGTAATTCCCTACTTATTTCACTCTATCTAATTAAAATGTAATCACGATTGTTTGGCAGTGTGCATTCTGTCAGCAGTTTTACGTTGAAAAAGAAATCTTGCCAAGAAAACACACAAAAAAGGTGGGGGGGGAAGCCTTTCACTATGAATTGGCTTGATCTAAACTGCCTCTTTAGCCACTGAAACTGTAAAACAAGTAAGTTACAACCGCTTGACAATGCAATAAAAAACACTGACCGCTCTCCGGGATAACGAGCTCTGTTAATGGGTATCCCCCTTGCAGGCTATCCCGGGATGCAGGACCACGCTGACAGCGAGCGCTCCGCCGCCCCCGGCCAGGGCAGCCCCTTCTGCACCCGTCCTGGGTCTCTTCAACCCAAACCGGCTGCAGGCACCCAAACAACATCCTACTGCCCTTACACCGCACGCACTCAGCTCTCCTTTAACACTCTTTCTTAATTTTTTATTTCTTTTGATATCGGTTTATCCTTAAACACCTCTGAGACCTGCTTTTGGTGCCAACACCTTTGCTCCGAACGCAACTCCACCCAAAGCACTTGGCCGGGCGTTCCCGGCTTCTCTCCGAGCGGCGAGCCCGGGGTGAGCGAGCGGCGCGTTCCCGATCCGTGCCACCCGGAGGGACGAGTGGCTCCCGCCACACCGAGCTCGCCAGCCCTTCCCCAAAGGGGCTGCGGCTCTGCGGGAGAGAACGGCTAGCAGCTCGGAAGGGTTTCCGTCTTTTGGATGAATTCGGCTAGGTTTGATATTTGCGCAGTGAAGAACAGGTGAGGAAAGGTAAAGGGAAAGGCGAGTGTGTAACTACAAGAGGGGAAAGGACGGGCAGACACCCGCGGCTCTTGCACTAGCGCCGCACTGCTTCCAGCTTTCATTTTAAGCCTCGCAGGTCTTCAATTCCATTTCTCCCCACTTTATCCCTAATTGTCCACTCCCGTTAGCCAGAGATGTGTCTCTCTGTCCCAGAAAAAGAAAAGAGAAAACGTTACCCCCACCCTCACCTTCCAGGAGCTCAGAACCAAGTATTACACGTTCACGATCACGGCTCTTACAAAACAACCTCAAACTTTCCCAGCGGGCTGGGGAAGCGAACCACCCACCTGCGGGCGGCCTGGCGCAGCGGCAGGCGGAGCCCCGCGGGATCGCCGCCGCTCCGCCCGGCCCGGAGCGCCGTGTCCGCCCGCCCCGCCGCCTCCGACACCCCCGGAGCAGCGGCCCGGAGCGCCGGGCACCTGCGGGGAGCCAGGGCAGGGTGTGCCAGGAGCCGCACGACCCGCCGGGCGGGGAGCCCGACCCGCACCCACAGGCACCGACGGGGCTCGGCGCTGCCGTGCCCACCTGTCCGGCGCCTCCAGGTGCCGGCCATCCCCTGGGAATGCGGGCCCCCAAGTTCGCCAAGAGGCGCCCCGGCCCCGGCCGTCCTTTCCGCCCGCGCCCCGGAGGACACCAGCTCCCCGGCAGGCAGGGGGGCTCCCGGCGCGATGCCATGCCCCTACCTGGAAATGCTTGAAGAAGGCGGAGATGCGGGTGATCTGGAGGCTCAGGCACCTGGAGGTGCATCTGGCGGCGGCGAAAGCCTCGTCCTGCCTTCGGGCGGCGGCGGCGGCCCCCGGCCCGTCGGGGCTGCCGCAGGCGGCCGTCACCCAGAGGAGCAGGGCGAGGGACACGCCGGGTGCCCTCCGCACCATCGCTCCGCGGGAGAGGAGGGCACAGGGCGGCCGGGCGGCTGCAGGCGCCGGGGTGAGCTCGCTCCCGCTCGGCGGGCTGGTGCCGGGCTGCGCCGGGGACGGACACCTCCGCGCAGCAGAAACTACACAAGAAAGTTCAATCATTCAACTCCCCTCACCCCCGTCCTCCCTCTCTCCCGCCCGCCCCGGCCCACAGCCCTCCCCCGCCGGCAGCGGGCGGGCCGATGCTGGCAGCGGCCGCGCCATTGGCTGCGCCGAGCGCCGGCGGGCGGGCCCCGTGCCCGCGGGCAGGCCGGGGCGGCGGGGGCGGCCGGAGCGTTCCCCGCATCGCCGGAGCCTGCCCCGCACCGCCGGAATCTGCCTCGCACCGCCGGAATCTGCCCCGCACTCACCGGAGCCTTCCCCGCACGCACCGGAGCCGTCCCCTCACCGGAGCCGTCCCCTCACCGGAGCCTTCCCGCACGCCGCCACCTGCGGGGCACGGCGCGGCCGCGGAGCGCACACCCTGGCCCTGCACACGGGAGGGTTTGGCGCCAGGGCCGCTGGTAGCCAGTCTTAACACCCTGCTTAATTCTCTTTTATTTCCTCTTATAAAAATCAATTTTTAAAAAAGTACGGGGACGCAAGAACGCAGGGAAATCACTTTTTGAAACTCGGTGTTTCTTGCAGAGTAACACTGCGGTGAGCGCTTGTCCCAAGGTGAAACATACAGGCTCCTCTAAAGAGTTACTTGAAAATGAGAATCTACAAGTCATTAGTCCAAATATCTCTGTGAAATAGCTGCAAAGACTAAAACAGCACCTTGAGCAGTAAAATGGCCCCATACGGTAAATACCAGCCTCGCATCCTTTCCCTCTTGCCGTCCGCTCCCGGCCGGAGCGTGTGCCGCAGGATGTAGCACAGAGGTTACCTACCACATTCCCTGGGCACGCTGCATGGACTCCTCCCGTCGCAAGTATGCGCTGCTGGAAACAGCAAATGGATCATTTCTCACCGGAGCCTGGGGATTGAACCTCCCAAACTTGAAAATCCCACGGTTTATGAGCTGAAATAAGTAACTTCTAGGCCGTTTTCAGGAGTTAATGCTAGATCAGTTACTACTATAAGTAGAAGTTTCGTGTGGTTATCAAACCCTGTATTAAAAATACTTCAGAAGTCATCTTTACTAGTACGAGCTCTAGTATAAGTTAAGTGTTCACTAGGAAAGTCAACTAAAATCTCATAAAAGTCATCAAGATCTTCAACCATTCTGGTACTAATTTTACATAGCTGTAATTCTTCTATGAATGTTTTTATATATACAAGTGTGAAATAAAAACATATTCCCCAATGTTATTATTCTCACCAGACTATATGCATGCACCTTTCATGCATTTATATATCAGAAATTCAAAGTATAAAAAGTGTGCTACATCCCAACTAGGAAATCACTTGTTAAATTCTGCCGTTAGATTCTAGCTATAGTTTTACCATCTTGCCACAAACTTAAGGCACAGATTATGAAAAGAGTTCTTATCACAAGTATTGCAAACATACAAATATAACAAAAAGCAAGGCACATTTTAGTTTAGATGTTACATTGCAACTTACAGTCTCTCTTGTCAACTGTCAGAAATCTCCACTTGAGAAAAGCCAGAAAGCCAGAGTCAGTCCTGCCAGTGTTACCAAATGGAGATGACAGCTTGTGCCCTTGGATGTTTGAAGGAGTGCAGCGGACAAAAGGCGAGGTCACCTGCCACATCCTGCCACAGAAGTTGTCCTGCTGTTTGCACTGTTTACCATACTCTGCTTACTGTTTTGGAAATGCCCTGGCTAATCAGGGAAGACCTGCACCTGCTGAAGCCTTCCTCATTTTTTGCAGCTGGAATGGTTACCTTTCCCCTTGTTGTGAGCAGAGATCATAAAGGTTTCACAAATGCTTTTCATAATTTTGACTGATATCTCACCAGAGAACCGGTTACTTTGCCTGATCCAGCATCTCTATATTTACAAAGTAAAAACACACATGACAGAAGAACACAGAAATAAATCCGCAGTCTTAGCAATGTTATGACAAATAGTGGTGACCCATTCAGGCCTCAGTGTTAAGTTCAGGACTTCCCAGTTTCCAGCTGACAATCTTTTAAATAGTGTTTCTTAAGCCTTGACTAAAACTTTTGCAACTTTTTACCTTGAGTCATGAAAAGAAAATTGTTTTGCTGATTCATAGTGTTTACAGGCACATTGAATGCATTGAACTTTTACCACAGATAATAAGAGCTGCCTGAAAAAATTTGTAACTTTCTGTAAATCAGATACAAATTTAGAAAGGTCAGAAAACTCAATTGATATATCCCCTCCATGTTAGTACTAATGCCTTTTATGTCATGCATTATAAGCTCCAGCTTGAAGTAAGGGTATGAATCGTGTTTCTTTTGGTTTATAAAGTCTGGTAGCAAAGGGCATAGAGCCCTTAATGATTAAAAAGTTAGTGAATACACAGTTTACTCAGTTGCTTTTGTTTGAAAGTTCATGGTTACAGAGATCATCAGTGTAGTCACTAAATTCCTTCTCAGTAAGGGCTGACTTGGTTAGCACACAAAAGACTGGCTGTTCACTTCCAGTAAGACTGTAGTTACACAGGTCCTGTTCCCCTATGTGGAGATTATGAAACAGGCTTGGTAGCTAAAGAATTTACTAGGTAATTAAAACCCACTACGGACTAAGTATCTGTTAGAGCAAAAAGAGTAGATATGCAAGTTTATGCAATATGCTAATTTTAAGGACGTTAATAATTTGGCTGCAGAATAAAGAAAATTTGAAATAAATTATGTATATTTCAACCAACCTGTAAATATAATTATGGTCTTTAACCTGATACATAGACATATGGATACATTCATGTTTTGCTCCCTCTTTTTTGTAAATAAATTACATTAAATATTCTTTTTGTATTAGAAGTAGTAGAATTAGTGCTAAAAAATTCTTGCGAGTGCAGAGTATTATTTTTCTGCTAAAAATATCCGCATTATTTTCCTGCCTGTGCTTCAGAAGAGTCTGACAATGTACAAATGAGGTTTTTTTGCAAACCAGGGGCTGTTTTTTCACAGGAGACAGCGCCACATGCTGGCATTGCGAGGCGAGAGCCACCGGGCATTGTGCCGGTTCAGTTCTGGTTGATGAGTTGGGTTAAATCGATTCCAAATTAAGATAACTTCATCTTAAATAATTGCTTCTTACTCTACAGGGAACTGCCAACATCATGTTCTAATTTCAGGCAAAAAAATAAAATAGATATTGTTAATGTTAACAATATTTACTATTTTCATCTAAACCACTGTATTCTAGCTCACGGATTTAGTTTATTGTATGAAATCACCCTAATGTGCTGTTTATTGTCAATTTTCTTTAGCTTTAACTATGTTATATCAAAGATGATAGTAACTCTGGGTACAACATAATCCCCCAAACCCTGTTCAGGAACTCAGAATGCAGGGGTGCCTCTCCAAAATACTAATGGAGGCACTATGGGGAGTAGAGACAATGAGTCAGGGATCTGTCTGCAGCTGCAGGGCCATGGTCCTGTCAGGATCATGGAGACGTGGTGGGATGGCTCCCATGGCTCAAGTGTTGCAGTGGAAGAATCTGTGTCTTTTATGAAGGATGGGGTGAGGAGAGGAAGTTGTCCATTATGTGAGAGGGCAGATGATGTGTGTGGAGCTCAGTGGGATGGATGAGAAGAGAGATGAGCACATAAGGGTTAGGAGAGTACAGGTAAAGGTGATGTTATAGTGGGTGCCTGCCGCCTCACTAGGAAAAGCAAGTCAATGAGCCCCTGTACAAACAGATGGAAACAGCCTCAAGCTCTCAGGCCTTGGTCGTTGTGAGGGGCTTCAACCACCCCCAACATTGCCTGGAGGGACAAGACAGCAAGGCATAACCAAGCCAGGCACCTGGGGTGTGTTGTTGGTAACTTCCTCCTCTGAGAGATAGAGGAGTCAACCAGAACAAGTGATCTGCTGGACTTCATACCAACATGGAGGGGCTTGTTGGGATGTGAAGGTCAAGGGCAGTCTTGGTGGCAGAGACCATGAGATGGTGAAGTTCAAAATCCTGAGGGAGGAGAGGAAAACTGAGTTCAAAATCCAGGACTTCAGCAGAGAAACTGCCTCTTCAAAGATCTGTTTGGAAGAATGCTATGAGGTAAGGTCTTGGAGGGATGAGAGACTCAAGAAAGTCATTTAATATTTAAGGCTCACCTTTGCCAAGCTCAAAAGCAGTCCATCCCAAAGAACAGAAAGGAAAGCAAAAATGCCAGAACTCTGTGGATCAACAAGGAGATCCTAGCAATACTCAGACACTTAGAGGGTGGAAGCAAGGACCAGTAAGTGGGAAGAATACAGAAACATTGAGAATCCAGGGATCAAGCTAAAGCTCAATGGAATTGAATGAGCCCAGAGATTTCAAGAACAAGAAAGGCTTCTATAAGTACATTGGAGACAAACATAAGACTAAGGAAATTTGGGACCGTTGCCTAATGAGACAGGAGACTTGATTAAACAGAATGTTTTCTTTGCCCCAGACCTTATTATCATGACCAGCCTTCAGGAATGCCATTTCCAAAGAGCAGGAGGAAGGTTGAAGCAAGAAAGATGCAGCCCTGTCAGAAGAGGATTAGGTCAGTGAACATAAAAGTAAACTGGACATGAGTCCATGGGTCCTGACAGGATGCACCCACAAGTGCTGAGAGAGCTGGTAGATATCATTGTGAGGCCAGTCCTGGTAATCTTTGATCACTCACTGGGAGAAATGCCAGCTGGAGAAAAGCAAATGTGATTCCTATCTTCAGAAAGGGGAAGAAGAACAACCCAGGGAACTGCAGGCCAAGCAGTCTCATCCAGAAACACATTTTAAGGCATACTTCCTTAATTCTTAACATCTTCTTTGATGACCTGGCTGATGGAGCAGGTCAAGTTTGCTGATGACACAAAAGAGGGAGGAGTGGCTGACAATCAGTGAATTGTGCTCCAGAGAGACTTCAACAGATTGGAAAAATGGGCTCTCAGGAACCTCATGAAGTTAAACAAGGGGAAGTAGAAACTCCTATACCTGGGGAGAAACAGCTCCATACACAGAAAAAAATGCTGAGGAAAGCAGCTTGATAGCAAAGGTCCTTGGGGTCCTGATAGAGTTGAATATGAGCCAACAAAATGCCCTGACAGGAAAAAAAAAGTGAAAGATATTCTTGTCTGCATAGGGTAAAGTGCTGCAAGCAGATCCAGAGTCATCCTTTCCTTTTCCTCACCACATGAGAGAAAAGGACATAAGGAGAGCGTCCAGTAAGGGCCGTGATAATACTGAAGAAACTGGATGATCTTTCCTATTAGGGAAGGCAAAGACAGCTGAGACTGTTTGGGCTGTAGAAGAGGCGGCTGAGGGCTGTATATATAATTTATGTACATTATCTCCTTAATGTATATAAAATCAAAGGAGACGCTGGCTCTTTTCAGAGGTTTCCCGTGACAGGACTAGAGGCAATGGACAGAAATTAAAACTGAGGAGGTTCCCTGTGAACATCAAGAAATACTTTTTCTTCTCTAAGCCTGGTCAAGCACTGATGCAGAGTGCCCAGAGAAGTTGTGATGTCTCCATCCTTGAAGATACTTCAAAGGTGTCTGGACCTGGTCCTGATCAACTGCTTGGGCAGGGGAGTTGGACCAGATGACCTTTCAACATCGACCAGTCTGAGATTTGAACAGTACAATAACTGAACATATAAATGTATTTTCAATTGCACTTCCCAAATGGAAAACGAAATTTAAATTAAAATGTTCATTTAAAATGTTAGCCTTGAAAACTCATTGCTTGCCATGGTCTTCAATGAAGTCTGCAGGTAATTTTTTTAGAAGTACTTATTTAATGCAGTAGTACAATTATGTTTTAACTATATGGGCTTTTTGAATATCAGTGGTCTATTTGTTTTGTTAATGAATTCATGGCCAGAGATTAAAGAGATTTTTACATGTCCCACTTACAGTGCATGTTTAGTTCACTAATTCAGGATATATACAAGGAAGGGAGCACAAATATAAAAGACATAGAATAATTTAGTTGTAATATTAGGTATATTTTAACTGTATTAACTGCACTTTTATACAATAAAATGCTGGGAGATGGCCAGGTCACCTATGATTTCTTAATTGTTTTCTTGCTAGCAACAGTTCACCAAAGAAATTGTAATAAGTAGAACTCTGGTAGACCAGTCCTTATTCTTCTTTCTGAGCATTGAAATTAGCCTATGTCTATAGTTTTTTGCTGCTCAAAGGAAAAACAGAAATGACCATGGAAAATAAAGGGATTTTGATAGATGTTTCCACAAAACCATTCTTTTTGCAATTAAAACAATGGAAGTCAAAGCAGACACTGAAAGAATTAATTTGTGCCAGAAATTATGCCATTTGAGAACAAGCTATCATGCCTGTGAATGGGAGAATGAGAAATACTTTCTTATGGCTTTGAACATTCTTTCAAGGTTTGAATACAACTCCATTCCTTTGTTAAGGACTATATAGTAACTCTTTTTTCCTTATAGTTTCTTATATCATTCCTTCCTCATGTGATCCCTGAAATTAATGCACTTCTCCAGCTCCTTTTGAGAAATAGAATTTTGCATAATCCTGGGTCAAGCCTGTGAGTAAATTCCAGAAATCCAACTCTGTATATCCTAAAGCTGATATTCTTCATTCGTAGGTGGAATCCTTATAATAATACTTATTCCTGGGAGCAATTCAATAGGAATTTTCTGCATCACCATTTCCTCTTGAACAAGAGAAATCAGTAATAGGTAGTAAGAATATTAGTAGTGCAGTTATCAGTCACAGTATAGGCAGGATGAAGTGATGATTCACTGTTACAAAAATCTCCTAATTTGTGTATAAAGCAAGAGGAAATCTATGTCTATCCAAAGGTTTTTGAGGAAATGTACGAAAGCAAATAGGTAATTTTGAAAATGTGCTAAGTCTCATATTGCATGTTTGAGAAACACAAGACCAGTGAGGTCTGTGGTGGGGTTTGAAGCAAAATGATGACAGAGTTTTAGTGAGATTTTTCCCAGGCATTAGAAACATAACAGAAATCATAAAGATGCTTATTTTAAAATTTAGGAAATGAAGAGTAACTGCTGACATCATCAGTTGTCTGTAAGAAGGATTGAGTTTTTTAGTGTTGAACTACAATTTAATGTCCTGTGTCTTCATGCTGTGCAGAGGAGAAGCACGTAAATTCAGAAATACAAAGAGAGACAAGATGACTAAAACAGAAGGCTCAGAAAGCACCTTTTGCTCTGCTGTTGGCAAATAAATATTTGCTACTATATTAAGGGCAGAGAAAAGAAGTCACAGTATTTAGAATTGAAAATGATAGGAGTTTAGCTGCATGGATGAATATAAAGGACTGGATATTAGAGATATTATGCCAAAGAATTCAGATTTAGACAAACTTTAATTTTCAAGATGTGAGGATCCACCCCTTAGACTCAAAGATGGTGCTCAGGTGATGATCCCGAATAAGGTTTCATCCACAACATTAAAGAAAAAGACTAAATGAGATGAATTAGGAAAATGTTGCACTTGAGACACCCATAAAGAAGGGTCAGAGGCAAGCTATGCTATTAGTTGTATGAACATACTTATTTCCTCCCAGGGACTCTTATCTTCTTCAGGGTCACACAGAATAGGGCAGAGCCAAGGCTTCAATCATTCCAAATCTGTGTCTTCAACTAGTTTGCAAAAATAAATTTTCCAATAAAAATATATCTTACTGGCATGTTCCCAGCTGCTTCTTGTCTCTTCAGTCATTTGATCTGATTTCTTGTTTCAAACAGTCCATAATTCTTCATCTTGCATTTTGTATATGCTTTACTTTCCTTCTGATTGCATTAGAACATACTTTTAAATGGGCACTTCTCTTTATATCAGGAGAGAAAACAATGTAAAAAGCAACACATCTTCAGGGATTTTTTTTTTCTATAGTTGTCTTAAATTAAGAGTGTGTACCTTATTTCTAGTCTTGGCTGCAGTATTTATAAATCTTTAGACATTGAACTTTTTTCCACCTTTTGGGTACATGAAGACTTCCTTTCATATTGAAATCCACCTGAAGATAGGTCAAGATGCATCTGAAGCTAAATCTGGGATATAAGGGAGGTTTTCCTGCAGACCATGATTAAGTTCTTTTATAAATGAACCAAATTTCTTTGTGAAGTGTTGCTGTATTGCAGATTCTGTAAATCTTTTTTTTTTCAGAGACTTTCCAATCTTGGGGTGTATATGTAAGGATTGGACATGTGATTCTAGTAATAGAGTCAATACCATACCAGTGAAATGTGGTATCTATAATCTGTCTTTATTTGTCTTCAACTTACATAGTTACGAGCTGCATTAGTCTTAGTCACTGTATTTTGCTGGGAGCTCATGTTCAGTTGGTTACTCACCAGACCCCAAAGGCTTTCAGAGACAAAGGCTTTCCAAGAAACATTTGTGTTTGTGAGTGTGACCTACTTTCTGTGTTCCTAGATGCACAATCTTGCATATGGCAGCATTAAAATGCATGATGTTTAAAAATGAATTCAGATTACTGAGTGATTCAGAATTCTGTATATATTATTTATCATTTGAGTCAATAATCATATCACATGGAAACTTTGTAAAAATTGATTTTATTGTATGTTTCTAATCACCGATACACAAACTAAATAACATTGAGTCCAGAACAGCCAGCACTAAACTCATTAATTTGTTTATGATTTTTCATTTACAATTAGTTTTGGGGGAAGTATTATTATAAAGATTTTTTTTCTAGTACACATAACACAAATGTTTTACACTGATTATTGCTGAATGCCAAATTTTAGTTAGCAAGTCACACAATACAGCAAGTCACATGCTTTTGACATTGCCTTTGCCAATCAGATTTGTAATCACCTAAAAAGGCAATATCAAATTTACTTTTTATATGTATCTGAAAATTGCTTCCATGCATTTATCAATTTAATTTGCTACCATACTTGCCATTATTGCTTTTGCCAAGGAGAGGCAGACCTATCAAGGTGAAAACCCTCTTGGGTTTGAAATCGATCAATGGATGTGTGTGGAATCTGAGCAATTGTAGTAATTCTTTTTAATTAGCCTCAGTCCTATGCAACCACCCAGCCTTTTACATGACATGTATCAGTTCTCTCTCAATCAATGGATAATTTTAATATCATTCATACTTTAAGATTTATTTGCAAAATATTTAAGAAAACATCATTCCAGACACCAGAACTGCAACATAATTAATTGATCCTTTTTAAACATACCTAGCTAATAATTATGAAGTCTTAATATTTCTGTTCAGTGTCTGAAGTAACATTTTTTTAACACAAAATAGTTAAAAGCAAGGCATGATATATAAAAGCATTGTGTTCCCTTGAATTAAGAGGAAACCTTTTGATGTGCTTGAGAGGTTGTTGTTTGTGTACTCTGTCCTTCAACTTAAAATAACATCAAAAGTGAAAGAATGAAAAGTGACAAACATTAAGAAGAAGCTGATCCTTAAAATTTGTTTTTTATGGATTTTCCTGCTGTGTTGCAAATGCTAAGATTTTAAATACAGAGTAATTCTGACTGTTGTTCATAGTTTTTTTCTTCAAGGTTAATCAATTTTGAAATTAATAGAAGGAAAATCCATAGCAATTTATTTGCCTCTTTACCTAATCTTTTATTAATTATGCTAAAATTTATTAAGTATGTAACGGTGCTTTTGCATGTGCAGACAGACATATCTGTGAAAAACTCCTAAGTGTAGTGAAGGACTCCAGAAAAGTTGCTGTGATGGTCTAATTTGGCCAAAAGAAGTAATTAATTATGGCTTAGCTAGGCATGTGAAATGATCCTGCCAAATGTCAAAAATACACCCCCTATTACTGCTAAGCACAATTCCCTCTGATTACCTCCAAGGCTAATTTTGAACTGTGTGTCTCGAGCAACACCATTGATTTGTCTGATTTGTCTTTACAAATGTCACTGAGCAGATGGAGTTTGGCAGCTTCTCCAGTGTCAGTGTATGTACAGTAATTTCACGATTATAAGCCACACCATTTTGACTAAAATTTTGGTCCCAACCCAGGAATGCAGCTTATACTCAGGAGCAGCTAATATATGAACAAAGTTCTGAAATTTCCCGACCCAGAAGTGCAGCCACGGTGCCGAGCTGAGCACCTGCCAGTAAAACCCGGGATTGCGCGATTGTTACAAGTTGGTTACTCTGTTGTGTGGCGGGTGGAGGTGGGCTCCCGTCGGCCCCGTGGCGGGGGGAGGCGGGGGGCTCCGTGCCTCCCTCCCGCTGCCACTGCAGGTGCGAGCAGGCTCCGTCCCTCCCTCCTGCCGTGGGTGCTAGCGGGCTCTGTCCCTGCCTCCCGCCACTGCCTCCGCGGGTGCGAGCGGGCTCCTGCCAGCACCGCGGGGCAGCGCCAGGCTGGGGCGAGCAAGCCCGGCAGCGGCGGTGGAGGTGGTAGGCGGGGGCGAGCGAGCCCGGCGGCGGCAGAAGTGGTGGCCGGCCCCAAGCAGCCCCACCGAGCGGTAGTGACGAACTGGGCCATCCAGCCCTGTCGGTAGCCCCGAGGGGGCTGAGCCCGCCCGGCCCCAAGCTGAGCCAGTAAACCCCACGATTCCATTACTAATTCGTTACTTTGTTGCACGTGGGTCCTCTCTGCAAACTAAAGTGCAGCTTATAATCAGGTGCGGCTTGTAATAGTGAAATTACTGTACTTAAGATATTGGGTACTCATCAGGCCTTCATTAGCAAGAACTATTAGTTATAGGAACTTCCCATTTTCTCCTGGCTAAGAGAAAAAAATCCTTTTTTTCCTTTTTTTTGCCTTTCTACAAAACCTCTGAAAATTTGGTTCAGACTTTGAAGTAATCAGAGCTTAATAGTGGAAGAGTGATATTGTGTTGTGGCTCTCCCACAACATACATTCCAATGTTATTAACACTTTGTGCAGAGTTGATGCCACTGCATATACAAATTAAATAGAGAATCAAATAGTTATTTACAGCTGGCCTACTAAGCAGAATTCTCTCAGCTACATGTATGTCATTGAAAATATGCTTTTATATAGAATGGAAATGCTTGTAAAAGATTTAATTTTAACTAAAATTTTCTAGGTAAAGACTGCTTTGAAAAGAAAATATGAAGCAGTTTGCTGCTTACATTAAATAATCTCCTCTCTTTGGGTTTGTAATGAAGTGTTTTACACAGGGGGAAAGAAAAAAAAGAGGAGCAGTGTTTAAAAAATGCCAAAATCAGTTTTGGGATTGAATAATAAAATATTTAAGTATAACAAAATATTTCAATATTTTTTTTCTTACTGTTACATGCCAGTAGGAGTGCTGTAGGTGAATATGCTTCTGCTGATATGCCATGAACTGATAATTATAAAAAAACCACATAGGGTAAATTTTGAAAATCTACCAAATTAACAAAAATAATTATTACTACAGCTTGTTTTTTTCATTTTAGCTAAGCAAAAATCACCTCCAATTATATGTTTTCCCTGTTTCTGTTTCTAGGAGGTTTTTTTAAAGTTTAGTTTTAGTTCCAAATCAGAATTAAACCCTTTTTTTGAAGTACCACATTTTCAATTTTAATTAGACTGCCAAGAATTTAAAAGGCCTGTCCACAGTCTTATCAAAACCTATTTAATAGTTTTAATATCAAGGAAAAGATGTATTGGTGTCTGGCATTTCTGATGTTTTGATGATCTGAAACAAAATGAGGATCCTCAGAGAATGTTTGGGTTTTGTGCCACTCTTTAAACTCCTCTAATTTAATTGAGATGTTCGACTGACATTGCACTGGGCTGGATGTTGAGCTCTTCTTTGGACACCTTTTCCCATTTGCATCAGGTCTAATCACCCTAGCTGAAAACATCCTTCCCTACCCACTGGTCACATAAAAAAGTAAATCACAATTTTAATGTTGGTTACTGCAGTGACAAATTCTGTTGTTGTTTTGTATCATGATGTTGACAGGAATACCATTTTTTCTGACCTGCTCAGGTTATTTGTGTAGCTTTCACACTTGTGTAATCTCAGCCTTATTTAATAATGTCTGTCTGATCATCTATATTGCTATATCGACTTTAAAAGCAGAAAGACAATGTACTTGTCAAATGTTTTATCCCTACCAAAATTCTATGGTTGTCATGGTAACTATGGAAAGAAGGAAAAAAGGAAAAGCAGGTTGTGATTTTCTTAAAAGATATTATTTCATGGTTGTTAGAAATAAAATTATAAGAAAATATGGCACTTTCATCAGTGTTCTATAAGGCAAAAAAGAGTTGTTCATAATTTTTACAAATAAAAAAGAAAACAAATCATGTTTTATGTTCATTAGAAATGACATCAAATCTTCATTTTCATTTCAGTCCTCCTAGCCCAGGGCATTCCTGACAAAATAACAAAACTCAATTCAACCTGTGCATTTTAACAGCAGAAAACCCTTTCATGAACATTACAGTTTTTGAGAGTTCTTTCATTATGTTTTCCTACCTTCTTTATCACTTCATCATCACAAAGGTGATATTTTTCACCCTCTTAAAATAAAATATAATGACTTTGTATAAGCTAGATCCCTTCCTAGTGACAAATTACATTGTGCTAAAGGGCTGCATGACAATTTAGGAGACTTAAACCATTCTAAAAGTCTATAGATTTTACTGAAGATTTTTTTTTCAGAATTGGGTAAATTACTCCCCATTTCCTGATTTACCTAGTTATTTTTAAATAGGCCTAGTCAATGTGAAAGTGAGTGACAGGATCAGATTATAAAAGATTTGCTTCTCTTCTTCAATCTGAGGAAAGCTTTTTATTTTAAAGTATTCAATTTGGAGTAGTCAAATTATTTTTACATTCAGACATACAGTTTCTTTCTATGTTGCCTAAGTCTTTCCCTCTCCAAAAACTTCTTGTAAATGGATAGATGAAAAATCTTTGCAACTGTTAAATAATAGTACCATTTCGTCTGAAGAAAGATTTCAAGAGTTTCAATACTCACACTCAGGGTATTTGGAAAATACTTTCATTTTGACATAAATGAAACTGTAGGGAACCTGTCCTAAAGACATAAAAACTCGAGCTATAATGGTCTGTATGGTTTACAGTTTCCATGAGAAACATCTACCAGTGTAGCCCAAAACTGTTTGTGAGTTTTGAATGAGTCACATGTTTAAAGACTGTTGGAGAAGTGTTTTCATGCCAATTTGCTGCATTACACTGGAGATATTTAATTAAATTTTCTTTGCATGTTGCACCCCACTGAACTCAGGACGATCCAGTCCTTATGTGACAATGGCTTACGCTGCTGTGATGAATCTGAGAAGTGAGCCAGTTCCCTGGAATACAGTATTTCTGCAATTCCTGTGATATATTTGTGTAAAGATTTGAGTGAATGATTCAGCTCTTTTTAAATTGGGGTATATATATTTCCAATAGAAGATGACAGCTTCATCTTTATGTTTTTTGTGCACCACCTTAGGGAGAAATCCTGTGGAAGATGTAAGTGAGGTTTGATAGCATAGCCAAATACTTTAGCATGATGATCACCAGAAATGGATAAAAATAATTGTCGGCGTCATTTTGATTTTTGCAATTTTGATTTTTGCAATTTTGATTTTTGTAATTCCTAGTTTAGAATGCTTGAAGTTATGATTATAATACCATTGGGTTTAGATGCAGCTTTATGGAATATAATATATTAATATCTAAAATTCCTTTGGTCAGTAGTTGTCCTGTATCTTCAATAAATACTTCTAAATAGAAATTTTGAGACATGTATGTAAAATTAAGTACATGATAACATTAGAGTCATGTTATAAAGAGGCCTTCTGCAGAAAACCTTGAATCTAATAATCCCCATCTGATCCAGTTTAAATCAAACAGTGGGATAAACAAAAGCATGTCTGTAAGTAAGGATTCTGATTTTGAAAGGCCAAATTTTAGGTAATTGTGAGAACTGATTAGAGACAATGACTGGATTGAGAGTTTAAGGACTTTAATATAGAAAAGCCATGCACATTAACTCAAGAGTAAACTCTATCTGGAATTTGCAGGCTAAGCAAAGAGGAAAGGGTTGGACACAACATCCCAGGAGTTGTAGAGTTAAATTACCTTCAGACTTGTAGTGGATATAGAAAGAGGAATGGTAAAAAGAAAAAAGGATTGGTTTTATTTGTTATAGAAAGAGTAAGGCTAAAGATAATGGCTTGCAAAATGTATTTAATACATTAAACAATAAATTTAATCAGAAGTATAAAAAGAAAAGTCAAAGTAAAGTGATAGAAAGCAGAGGTAGTAATGAAATGTAAGATTTTTGTTAGTGTAGCTCTAGACTAACATGCCTGTTGTGCTTCAATTTTCAGTACCACTAATGAATCAGAGCACCAGCCACCGGGTCCCAGCCTTCCTGCAGGCCAGCCATGTGGCCATGAGTTAGTTATATGCTGCAGGGCCTCCTCTTGCCACAGAATCATTGGTAAGAATCCCTGTGTAGAAAACTCTTTGAAAAATGATAGAGTAATTTGCAAATCTGTTTGAAATTTCTGTATCAAAGGAAGAATCTGCAGAAATGGAAGAAAAACATTAATTTCAACTGGTTTATTTCCTGTAATTTTTCCATTTGTTGATATCTATCTTCGAATCAGTATTGATTTTACCGGTTTAGGCATATCATAGTATTTATGAACTGAAGTGGATTTTAAGTAAAGCGTAGATATTTTAGAATTCCATCTTGCCATACTTTAGAAAAAGCTTTCAAAGTGTAAATTAGTTGTCTCTTCAAGCAGATAAGTTAAAACAGGCCTGTTCAAGAACACCTAGTATTCTATATATTTATTCTTAAATTATTATTTTGATGGAGGACAATTTCCTGGTGCAAACAGTTTTTTCTGTACAGAGCAGAACAAGTTTCTTCCTCTGTGGAGGATGAAAGTTCCTTCTGCATGGAGTTTACCAGGCTCACTGAGAATACATAAAAGATTCACATATGTTGTGTTAGAAGAAAAATTAGGGGCTGAAGTAATTGTGTAACACATTTAAAGACTACATCACAGAGACACCATCTGCACTTCACTAGGAACTTGTTCCAGCTAGAGACCAGATTTGTCCCCAGAACTACCAGCATGAGGAAGCTTAATTCAGTTTTCCTTGGTCCTCTCTCTTTAGTTTTGCTGAAAAGATGAATTAATATTCGCATATAGCCAGACACTTTTCTCACAAATGTTATTGGGTAAGATCTTGTAGTCTGAATAAAATATAGCTGTTAATAGATGCATTTTTTCACATACAGCAATTAAAAAAATATATCCTGTGCTTTGTAGCCACTTCTTGTCATTACCCCAGCATTACCCCAGACAGTTTTCTATTATGTGATCTTCTAATAAGAAAGTCCTCTCACTCCTTCTCACACATTTTTTTCAGTTGCAGTCAATTTTGGTTTTCTGTTTCCTTTTTTTTTTAATAATCTAGCCAAGGAAATTGGTGTCTATTTGTAGGGATAAATCAAGAACAGCAACAGCGACAGACTTGTGATGATGACTGTCTTAGAAACACATGCTTCATTAAAATTTCAAAACAAAAAAACCCCCCAAAAAACAGCCTGTGGAAAGGTCAGAGACTTTACAAACTTAGGCCTCTCTTCTGCTGAGTTTTGTGGTGTGACCCTGAGCAATTCTTTTCACTGTCCTGTGCTCTGTGCTTCATTTCCTCATCTTTACAAAGAACCTTAGAGCTCTTTCTATGCCACAGAGGCTGTGTGAAGAGAAGTGATGATATACAATGAGAAAAGTCTAGCCAAGGAGGAGGGATATTCATTTCCTTACCTGTTTAATACACATTTCAGCTGCTTATTTCTGGTTTTCTTCATGGTCATTGGAAATAAAGAAGTACATCCAGGGCACAACTCATCTCATCCTAAAGGCAACATTGAAAATCAGTGAGATGAACAATGTGCCTGTTCCTCTCCACTGATTGCATAGGAAATCTCAGGTGTAGATGTGAAAATGTCTGTAATCTGCAGGCATTTGGTCAGATTACTCAGATAAAGAACTACCGAGTTTCTCATAATAAGGAAGTTGTATTGGATTCAAGACAGTACTTGCAGGCTAAATCACTGCCTATCACAGAATGAGAGAAAAACAATCTGAAAGAGACCTCAGGAGATCATCAACTCCATGCTTTTGCCCACAGGTAAAATCAGCTGTACCTGCCAACTCTAATAGATGCTTACCTAACACATCCTTAGAGATTTCCATGCAGATAAAGTGTGGGCAGTTACTCAGGCAAAGATATACCATCTTCTGAGTGTAAGTTAAATCCCATTGCTAAAGTGTTTATCTCTATAAAAGTCATATATTGTAGACATATAGAAAATTTAAATGTGTTTCAGTATTTTGCTCTGCTTATAATGGTGAGGGAGGCAGCGTGGCTTTCCATGCATACCTTGAAAATTCAAACCCAGCTGTCACATGCACTCCTGAGATAATCTATTTAAGATGTTACTTTTTTATCAGAAAAAGATTTGTGAGTTACATTTTCAGCCAGGAGCTCTACTCCTTTTATGCATACCTATTTACTTCAAAAAAACAGACATCTCTGCAAATGTTTTTCTGCGAAGTAGTTTCTTTTATAAATACCCTTATCGAAGTCATGAGTTTACTGGTAGATCACAGAATGAGAGAAAAACAGTCTGCAAGAGACCTCAGGAGGTCATCTACTCTGCTTTTACCTGCAGGCAAATCAACTGTACCTGTCAACTCTGATAGATACTTACCTAATCTGTCCTTAGAGATTTTCAATGACTGAAACTCAAAAAGCTCTTCAGGCAATCTGTTTGAGTGTTGTCATGATCCATGTCATTAGAAAGTTTTACTTAATATCTATCTTAAATCTTCCAAGCTGAAATTCAAACCCATTAATTCAGTTTCTATACTCTCTAGGCAGGGAGAACTGATTGTTTTGTTCTTCATTCCAGAAGCATTTTACATTCTTGCAGATCATAACAATGTCATCCTCTTTTACCTAGCTTTTTTTTCCCCCTGAAGCATTCAGAGTAGTACACTTTTTCAGTTCCTTCTTCGTGGATGTTTTGTTTGGGGATTGTTTGGAAGTATGTTTGTACATGTTTTAAATAGAAGATACTAGAGCATCCTTCCAGTGTTAGTGTGTATCAGGTGTATTCTGATACCAAGGTTTTGGTGTCAGAAAGGGAGCTACAGGGGTGTGTGATGAGACCAGGGGCTGCCCTGTGCTGGACACAGCTGTTTCCAGTGGGATCTGTGACAGAACAACCAGGGGACAGTGCTGGACCCAGCAGCCAAGCTAATGGTGCCCTTGGCAAAGCATATTTAATGAAGAGCAAAAAAACCACACAGCAGTGAGGAGTGAGGGGAAAAAAAAGCATGACAAATAATCCTCCAAACACCAAGATCAGAGAGAAAGGAAGGGACTGGAGCACATTCCTTTGTGGCCTCTGTATAGGCTGGTCCATATATTCACACTGCAGACCACGGAGGACCCACTGTTGGAGCAGATTTTATGCTGAAGGACTGCAGCCCATGGAGAGGAGCTGTTCTGGAAAAAGGGAAAAGTATGAAGAGGAGGAAGCAGCAGACAGAAAACTTTATGTACTGATCACAATCTCCATCTCCATTCCCCACCTTCCTTGCAAAACCTGATGAGGAGGAGAGCAAGACATTGGAAATGAAGGGGCAAAGTTGAATCTAGGGGGGAAAAGTGCCAGGGAGAAAGGTGTTTTACTTTTGTATCACACCATCTCACCTTTAATTGTCAAGGAATGAAATAATTTTTTACAAAATTGAGTTTGTTTTCCTTGTGACACTAATTGGTAAGTGATCTCCTTGTCTTTATCTTCACCCATGAGTGTTTTAAGCTTTTTTACTTCCCTGTGCTATTAAGGAATGGGAGTGAGAGAGCAGCTGGGTGGGTGTCTGGCAGTTACCCAAAGTCAACTCACCACATTCCCGCTACAGGATAATCTTTTATATTAAACATTTTCCCTGCTTTTCAAATACATTTTATATATCTAATGTAAAAAATAAAAGTCAAATAATAAGTCTTTTCCTATCCTATCTTTCTATCACAACTCCATATTTAAAAAAAAATTAAAAATATCATTCAAACAACTGGACTTTCCTATGCAGAACTCAAAAATTTAAACTGATCATCTAAAACCTCAGATCATCAATTTCACCTGCAAGAAGCAAACCAAAAAAATGCTACTTATTTTACTTTAGAAAAATCAGTCATTACTAAAACTAAGATTAAAAATCTAGCCCACTTTCTGATAGTTATATTTCTGATTAATTATGTTAATTCAGAAGTCTCAATTAACCAAGATGCCATTTCAGCCATTCATTAAGGAAGAAAATAAAAATGTTCAAAACAGTGTGAGTTTTATATTTTTACTTTATTGCTTTAATTATTATAGAAAGAAATTACAAAATTTTAAAGTCAGAAAGAATTTTTCCCGTCATGATAATAGTATTATTTTTTTAAAAAAGCATTCAGCCTTCAGTCACATCTTTCTATATAACTTCATAGTCTAAAATGGTGCTTTAAATCTGAAATTGATTTTAAGCATTTTATCTTAAAAGTGTATTGAGACTCTATAAAACAAATAAGGAATTGGGCTACAAAGAGTAAAACTGCCTCATCATTCATTCTTTATAATTAGCATGTTTGGGTTTTATGCATTAATATGTGCATTCACGGGTTCCTGGCTCTCCTTACTTCTGTGTGATAGTGTTGAGAAAGGTGACAGATTTATAGTGGGGGAAAAAATTGTAACACAGTTTCTTTCTTGCAAGTTATTTATTACAAGGTAGTTAATATGAAGAGCCAGGAAGTACAATTTATATGGGTTTATTGATTAAAGTAAAATTATAGCACAGGGGCAGTAGAGTAAGACATTTTCTTGAGAAACAGATGATGAACAATATCTGTGACATAATTTCTGTTTCAGTCTCATCATCAATCTATTGAAATATGTTCCAAAAACTCACAGAAGGCCCAGGCTTCTCCATTTCATTTCTGGTGGTGTTGTAGTCAGCACTCCGTAGAACCATGGAATGGTTTGTTTGGAAGGGGCTTTTGAAGGTTATCTACACCAAGCCTCACCATGGGCAGGGGCACCATCCACTGCACTACTTTGCTCAAACCCCATTGACTCTGACCTAGAACTTTTACAGGGATGGTGCACCCACAACTCCCTGGGAAACTCATTTCTAATTTCTTACCACCAACTTTTTTCCTTATGCCCAATCTAAACATGCCCTGTTTCAGTCTAAACCTGTTGCCCCATGTTCTGTCTCCACAACTCCACTGAACTTGGTGCCTGCAGGACTGTTTCTCACATGTTCCCACTCCTCTCTCCTGGCTGCTGTTGCAGAACAAGCTCAGTCAGCTTCTTAGGAGTGTTATCCAAGACATGCTTCCACTGTCATGGTGGACTTGCCCTTGGGCAGCAGCAGGTTCATCTTGGAACTAGGTGGCTTTGAGTCTTTCCAACATTGGCAAAGGTTCTGACATCTCACAAGAACTCACCCCTGCTTCCCCATGCTACCAAGCCTTGCCACACAAAACCAATACACAACAACTGTCCAGTTTTCCATCCAGCAGTATCCCCAAGTCCTCTGCAAGGATGCTCTCAGTCCTATCATCACCCAGTCTCTGCGGGCAATTGCCCTGACCAGGTGCAGGACCTTGCACTTGGCCTTGTTGAATTTCATGGGGTTCACACAGGCCCACTTCTCAAGCCTGTCAAGGTCCCTCTGCATGGCATCCCTTCCCTCCAGCATACCAACTACACAAATCAGCTTGGTGTCAACCACTATTTGAGGAAAAAAATTTGTTACAGAATGACAGTCACAAAATGGGTCTGATTGGAAGGGACCACTGTGGGTCACAAGGTCCAACATCCCTGCTCCAGCAGGGCCATCCCGGAGCACACACCACAGAATTCCATCCAAATGGAATATCTTGAATATCTCCTGAAAAGGAGACTCCACATCCTCTCTGGGCAACCTGTTCCAGTCCCTGGTCACTCACACAGTAAAGAAGTTGTTCCTCATATTCAGGTGGAACTTCCTGTTCATCAGTTTATGCCCATTGCCTCCTGTCTAATTGCTTGGCACCACTGAGCAGAGCCTGGCTCTGTCCTCTTGACACCCTCCCTGCAGATCCTTATGTACAGTGACGTCTCTTCTTGAGGCTGAACAAGTCCAAATACCTCAGCCTTTCCTCATAAGAGGCTGCAGTCCCTCAGTCATCCTTCTTGCCCTCCACTGGACCAGCTCCAGGAGCTCTGCATCTCTCTGTCCTGAGGAGCCCAGAACTGGACACAGCTCTCCTGATGTGGCCTCACAGGGCTGAGCAGAGGGACAGGATCACCTCCCTGCTGACAATGCTCTTCCTAATGCCCCCATGATCCCACTGGCCTTCATGGCCCCCAGGACACTCTGCTGGCTCATGGACAGCTTGTTGTCCACCAGCACCCCCAGGTCCTTCTGCACAGAGCTGCTTTCCACGTCAACCCCTACCCTGTACTGGTGCAGGGGTTGTTCTTCCCCAGTGCAGGGGAAAACACTGCATTTGTCTTTGCTGAATTTCCAACTGTTCTTCACCTTGGCTGAACTTGCTATAGCCTGGGTTTTTTTCCATTAGACTGCGGGTGCAGTCTGAGAAACTCCGTGCATTGAAGTGGAGGTTTAGGCTTGAAATGAGCACATATAAGGTTTTGCTGTTGGTTTCAAGGCCTTTTTTGGTTTGCTGCATCACTGTTTGAATTCTGCCTGACAGAAAAGCATCAAGGAGCATGATATTAAAGTTCATTGAATGTTAAATTATATAAAAAGTAGTAATGAAATCCTTAATGAAAGCTTTATGGCCAGATTTTTGTTTTTATCACAGAATAAAAACCTTTGCTTTTTTGGAATCATTCAAAAAAATCCAAAATATTCTCTGAGAGAATTCATTCTGTAACAAATTATGCCTTCATCCTATACTACTTTAGAAAGCTGCTTTTTACCTCAAGCATATATGTCAGGATACTCTGCTATGTTCTGATCTAACAGCACTTTCACAGGCTCCACTGGGACTCCACTAACTTCACTATTTCAAGTCCATAAAGAAGATTTAAACCAGATCCTATAAACTCGAGTGTTGTACAAATGTAATGGTTGTCTGATGGCTACTATTCCAATTCTCTTTGTACAGTGTAATTCAGTAATATGATCTCAGCCAAGGGTAATGTTTTTATGTGGATAGAATCTGAGACTGGGACTTAGTAACCTCATGCTCTGTTCCCAGATATGTTTCAGATTTACTGTGCAGCCATAATTAGATGTGATGTTCTGTCTGTGCTTTGGATTGCTGTTCGCACAAGGACAATAATGCTTCTTTACCTTGGACAACCCTTCTGAGAAATATGTGTAAAAACTATTAATCTGTTAATTATTTACCTTATTACCTAAGTGTCAAGGACAGCATCACCATAGCAGCCATCTATTATGTTAAGACTCCATGACTTTTTTATCTGTCTTCTGCACTATTTAGGAGTGCTCATGGATTTTGCTTTTGGAAGGATTCAGTACTTTCCAATGGAAATAATATTACGTGTTACAGCTATCATAGCTGCAACACGAGATAGAAGCCCATCTTGGAATTAAAGGTTTTGCTCTGTAAGCTCCAGGTTTTCTGCCTAATTTTTCATATCCATCAGTGCTTTCTGCATGTCAAGTGAAATTTCCTATCAAACTGAAAAGTTTTTGATGTGGTGTGTTCCTTTATTCTCTTGTTATAGCCAACTTCTAGCTTTCTAGCTTTATATACTTCAACATAAAATAACAATGTAAGAATTGCTTAATATAGTTCTTGTTCTGTAGATTTTGTTGCGGATACAGTGATAATTGGTTTCTTCATGTTTCTTTCAGTGTACTTCACCCCATGCTATTTCCAACTATTTCATGCTGTATTTTATACTCCTTTCCAGCCAGGCTGATAGGTCTACTCATAATAATCTTTTAAACCTACACATAGTGTCTATATTTGGAACTTATGTTATTCCTTTTGTCAATCTTTCCTCAAACATTGTGCAAAGAAGCTGCATATCACAGTTAAATACTCAAGCACTTTCTGACCTACCTTTGCCTACATTTATGTTTTTCACTTCCTTCTTCTAGCTTTAGTATCTCTACTGTTTTTCTTGTTGTGTACATAATTATCTGTTCCGTACTGAAATGCACATTAGAAGTCAGTGACATTTAAGATTTTGCAAAGTGTTCCTATTCTGCAAATGCAGAATAACAACATTGTTTCTGCCACAATGCTTTGGGGTAAAGCCAGTCTTTCAGATGGTGATTACTAGCATTTTATTTTACAGTTCAAAAAACTGCAACTCCTACAGTAGCTCACCAGAACCCAAAAGTAACTTATAAATATGGACTCATTCTACCCAGTATGTTTTTTCTTTATTACTTTTGATATTTAAGAGCTATAATGTACACTTAATCGTTAAATTAAATTAAATGGTTCACTTTTTTTGGGTACCTTTTGTCCTTTGTTCCAATAGGAAAAAATATTTAGATTCTCCGACTTATTAAATTGATTTCATCCTGCATGTACAGAGAAGGAGCACTTCTAATGCACACAGTGTGCCAGAAATCCTGCCTCTCTTGCAGTTAGTGAGCTCTGGGAAGATGCCAGATTGGGAGCAGAGGTGCCCAGAGGCAGACTTACAGACAGTCTGTATAAACCACATGCGCAAAAACTGCCCTCAGGCTCTCCTTTGGGGGATGCAGCTGGCCTTGGACACTCACAGAGCCTGCAGGAAAGTGTCTTGTGGTGACTCTACCTGACTTTTGGGACTACTATGGATGGGTACAACAAAGGCAGAAACTACACAAGGGAGATGGATTACTGAGGTAATGCCCCCTACAAAGATTTTATTCTCTTGCCTCTGACTCTCAGAAGTTAAATGCCTCCAGCTACAATGTTTAGCCTTCAACTAATAATTCAGTTAGAGCCAGAAGACCATGAACACCACAGGATGGGATATCTTTTTAAAATAAGAAAATAGGTAAATAATAAGAATTCTTATTATAAGAAATAAATAAATTAGGTAAAGCACAACTGTCATGCTTTCATAGAATAAATGGGGCAGTAGACAATTCAGACTATTATAAATGAACTGCTGTTCCTACATTGCTGTATATGGTTCTTTATGGTTCAAGTGGAGAAACATGGCAAGCAGCAAGAGCTGGAAGTTCTGCATTTAGTGGATCAGAGACATTCTGGACAAGGAAATAATTTCTATTAGCAGGGTGAATATATTTTATTAGAGCAAAAGTTTGGTCATCCTACTCCAATTGTTCTGAGTGATGAAAATATAACATACTTGTATGTGCTGATCAAGGTTTATCCAAAGGTCAGGCTGAATTCTTAAAAGAAATGCTGAATCTGTTTGTATCAAATTATCTGTACAAAGGGCTTGGGACTGTGTCTCATACAGTTACTATTAAAATACGGTCACTAAATGAAATAATGTTCAGCTTTGTGTCTGAATCTATTAGAAAAAAAAACCACAGCAATAATGGAGGAAAGAATAATCCATGATATGTTCTTTGACATGAATCTCATATATTCTCCTTTGCTGTAATGTGGCTTATGGGATACTGCGTTGTCTTCTGCATTTCATTAAGGTACTTTTACAGCAGTCTCTGAAATTCACCTGGGGCTAGCCCTGACAGGGAGTTCTGACCTTTTGATGGATATAGTTCTGCCTGTAAAGTAAGCTAATGGTTAACCTTATTCCCAGTGGGCAAGTGTCCATAGTGCAAAGCCCAGCAGTGCTCAGCAAGCCTGGGTCAAATCCTCAACTGGTCCAAATCATCATGGGCTCACCAAGTCACTATACATCAGCTGAAATTTGGTCTCAGTAAAGGCAATAATGAAATACATATTGCTACTAGTGAAATCAAGTTTTACACTTCAGATTCAGCTAAAATCAAGTTGATAATAATACTATTATAAAATAAATTTTGAATTTAAGTGTGGTAATATGCTACTTAGAGCAGACTAGGTGCTGTCATTTGGAATTCTCCTCCAGCTCTACTGTGTAATAACAGGGCTTTTGTGCAGAGATCTTTGCATTCTCCCATGCAGCAAATGCAGTGTATGACACGGGCTCAAACCTAATAAAAAAGGAGGTTTTGAACCCTTCTCCAGGGAGGCATGAATTTAGAGTGTCTGGTTGAAATCACACAGAACACATCTTCCAGTGACTGACTGGCTTCTCATCTCCCTGGCTGCTTGGCTGTGATGTATTGGTTGAAAAATCAGAGAACACCTCGGTGCTGCACTTCCTGCAGCATTAAACAAGTGTTGATGTCAGGGCAGGGGAACAGGACTTGGGGCAAGCTCTCTTCTCTCTCTTCTTCTCCCCTGTCACTGGAAATATTTTTAATTAACCTTATCTCCTTGTCTGCTGTTGAGCCACTTCTCCAACTGTGTTAAAAATTTGCGTGTAAATAATTTAACATAAAAAATGTGAAAAGTGGCATGGTTTTGAAGTGCTTGACATTTAGTGCTTTCTTCTGCATTCATGTTTATCTCTTTTTGCTTTCCTTTTGCCTCCAAATGTCGTGCTGCCAAACATCTTTAGTCATGACCTTTATGAGTTAAACAGACTGAGCAACCAGAAATACAGATCCAGTTACAGTAACTTTCAGATGTATGTATGTACAAAGAATTATGTAGCTATAGAACATGTACAATGAAGTTTTATTTCTATATATTTCACTTACAATGAAGTTTTATTATTTCTATATATTAATATAGATCATATCAGATCACATGCTGAAGGCTCTCCAAAATTATATTCACTGCAGCCCACATGAGCAGGTGATACAGTAGTCTACTTAGAAGTAAGGATGCCATAAAATGCTGGACAGTTTTGCATGAATAGCTTAAAGTAGTAATGTATAGACTGAATTTTATCATTATAAATATCTTTGAATATGTGTTAATTTCACTGAAAATAAATTCAGCTTAATTAATATTTCTTCTCTGATTTGAATAGTTGCAGTGACTCAAGCCAGTTCCAAGATAATTATCAAGAGTTTTTTTAATAAAAATTGGAAGCTTTTGCAGGAAAAAAATGAAACAAGATAATAAGGAAATTAATTTTATAAAATATTTCCATTTTCATCCATTTTCATACAGTTTCCCTGAATGATTTGCAGTAAAGCAGTTCCTAATTTTTTCAATCAGTAAGAAATGTTTTTTATCTTTATTGATTTTTCTTTCTTTTTTATTTATTGCCACTGGATTTAATTTAAGATATTCTGTGGGATTAGACATTTTTCTTGTTGAGACATGGGTGAAGATAATTTACTCTTTATAAAAGTTCTAGTGATGAGGATATTTTGAAATATCATGGAGCTGGGAAAAGGAACAGAAAAATGAAAGAGATGAGTAATTAACACAGATTTCAATGATGTGACAGCAATAAAATTAAGATTGATGGCATAAATGTTCCAAGATTAGATTTCTTTGTTGTGACTGAGAAATAAAACATAAATTTTAGCTAAGACCAAAAAAACCAAGATTTGTTTAAGAGACTGAAATGACAAATAAAAATAAGAAAGAAAATTTATAAATCACTTTTCTATGTGGGGTTTTTTTCTTTCTAGCTATATCATAGGTGTAATAAAATCTATTTCCCCTCTGTACAAATTTTGACTTCAGTGAGATTAATGATATCTATCTATGAGTTAAAACAAAACCAACAAACTTTTCAAGAAAGTCATATTTTAAAAAAATTAAAATATGATCTGCATAAAAGTTATGAAGGGAAAAAACCTCTTCTAATGAAATATAAAATCTACTCACTACTAATTACAATTAAGAATTTAAAATAATGTTCACAGGATTATTACACAATATTGCCAACAAATTACACGTAAACACCTGGTATTTGTGCGATTGCTGAGGTATGAATTTCAGGAAGTCCTAAGTAGTCAGTTTGTCAAATTTTCTTCTGAGGTACTGCTTTTGGGAAGTAAAGATTCAACTTTCATAATAATTCCCAATCATCAGTGGTTCAGATGTCATCTGCTTGAATCCCGCTGGGAATATCTCAAACCTTTGAGACTACTCTAAACAGGATTTTTATGGCTTAAGGTATACTGCAGGCCTTTGTGATTAAAAAAAAAAAAATTCCATCTGATGATCACCACATCACAGTTAAGATCTGACCACTGTCCCAAAATGTAATTTAATCCATATGTGCAGAGCACTGGGGCTGCAGCACAAAACCAATATCTGTGACATAGAAAGCTTGAATCACATATGCTTGAAATAAATGTCAGACAAGAGGGAAAGCCCAACTTCAAAATTTCGTGGTAAAACACAAAACATTTAGATGCAGCAGGTGCATTTAGCAACCAGTAATTCATACCCCTCACCCCAAAAGTTGGTTAGTCAGGAGGAAGGAACATTCCCCCATGGATTTGCTGGTATATATTTGCTGCTGGTCCCTTCTAATGACTCAAAAGAACTTTTTTTTTTTTTTCAACATCATTGCCTTTTAAAAGCAAAATTTCATTTTAAAGACATGCACTTAAAACTGTTACATTGTCTCTTTTTTGCCTTTAAGATAACAAGATATGGTACTTTGCAGTCATTATTTTTGCAGAGAAACGTAGGTAGCAAGGTGTGTCTGTTATAAGCTGTGCCATATATAGAATGTATTATCTAAGCCCTATCAGAGGCTGTGTCAAGGGCCTCAGCCTAAACTTCATCTGCATTATGGATTTAGATGGCCTTGCCATCCTCAGAAATATGCTATAAAAGTGGTACTTGAGCCCACAATTCCACTTCCTATAGCAGCTTTTACTTAGATCATGTTATACTTTTTAGATTGGAATTTTCCTGCAAGTATTTTTTCTGCAACATTTAAAACATGAGGCCAAACTGAATTATTACTGTTGTTGTTGTTGTATTACCTCAAGAATGCGTCTGATCAAATGCATAAGTAAAATTTAAATTGTATTTTATTATGTTTTTATGTCCTGAAACACTTATTTTAAAGTGTTTCAACTTCTCATTTGTAGGTAGAATTAAAATAATTTTCATATTCATATGAAAAATGAAGCCCGTATTTTCACAGACACTTTAGGTACTTTTTATCTTATTTTTTGCTACCTTTTTCTTAATTTGTGCTATTTTCTTTTGTTTACTAATTGCTATTATCTAGATTGAGTGAAATGTAAGTAAAATATTATTCTTGCTTTAACACATCTCAGATCCAACATGGTGGTGTTTAGTTTGGCAAAAATAGTAATAGAACAGAACTGATAGCTGAACAAAGATTAGATAATAACTAAAACTGCAAAGCAAGCTGGCCTAAAGGAATCTTGGGATTGATTCAGCAATGCTGAAGACAAACTGTTCTCTCTCCACAACCTCTACTTCTAAAGACTTCCTGAGAGTTCAATTTGGAGAAAAAAATCTCTGAAGACATGTTAGTTTTTAAGAATTTTCTGTCTTCTGTAAAAAGTAAATTAGAAACATTAAAGTGAAATGCAAACAATAACACAAAATTATGAGACACTGAATCTGCTTAATTGAGAAATATTGAGGAATATAATGAATAAAATGCTAATCAGGATATCTGTGGAAAAATAGAATTTAAAGGTCTATATGTAATAAAGTAACCCACATCCTTCTTTCATGAACATACATGTGAAATAATTTACTCTGAACTTGAATTATAAATTATTCATTATAAATTTTATCTATTGCATGGAAGCTGCCACACTGATTTGAAGACTGAGGAATTCACCTCTTATCAGAGGGGCTACATTTACAGACATATTTAGAATAATGAATGCTGTTAGCTTGTTGATAAGCATAAACCTCCCAACAGCCTTGGGAATTCAGGCTGTGGAACAAAATCTCTCATTGACATTAGTGGAAAAAATTGAGCCTGTGCATTGGTATTTTCAGAGAATTTTCGTCTTTCTTAAAATTCCAGGTGTTAACAAGCCTTCAGAAGAATCCAGGATCTGTGGAAACTACACTAAGAAAATGTTCCTAATACTCTTTTATATAACACCTTGCAATTATCCCTAATGATAGAAGCTGTTCTTGACAAGAATATTAGAGAGATATGAACATAATGTTGAAATATCTTCGTATCTATTATCTCCTTACTCTATTTAACTGCTGATCATTTTTGTGAAAAGAAAGGATTCCCCTTAGTCAGAGGTAAAATGGAGTTTTCTAATAGATAAATTACAATGACATTCTCAGGACCAATCTTTCTCTCAGATGAGAAAAATGGTATTGATCACACATCCACTCCAATTGTTTTTTTAAGTTATTTTATTCTGAAATTATTTCTGCATTCCCAAAATGCCTAAAGCTATTAAACAAGTTTCCTCTAAACTGCATTAATTTACTCTAGTGAAAATGAAGAACTATTGTTAACAGTTGGAAACATTACCAAAACTTCAATACATCTAAGATAACAGAAATTAAAGAAGTAGTTATAAAAGAAGAGGTGGCACTGGTTGAAATAATCTGTCAGGGCAAAATCTGTCATAGTTGATGAATAATGTACAAAGATGCTAAACTCTAACTTAGTACTATGAGTAGGGGAAAAAAAGCAAATTCAGAATCCTGTAGATACTCAACAGGAAATACATCTCACTTTCTATAAAGGTGTTTGTTTGTATGTGCAGCAAGGTCTGCAGTGGCCCCTAACTCATGACAGGTTTTCAGCTACAGTAATTTCATGGTTATAAGCCGCACCATTTTGACTAAAATTTTGCTCCCACCCTGGAAATGCGGCTTACACTCAGGAGCGGCTAATATGTGAAAAATTTTCTGAAATTTCCAACCCCAGAAGTGCCAGCCAGGGTGCCAAGTCAAGCACCTGCCAGTAAAACCCAGGATTCTGTGATTGTTGCAAATTGGTTACTCTGTTGCACGGCGGGTGGCGCTGGCTCCGTGCCGGCAGCACGGGGGTGGGGGGGAGGCGGAGGCTCCGTGCTGCCATCCCCGTGGCCTGTGGGGGAAGCGGGGGGCTCCCGCCCCCACCTGCTGCCGCCGCTGCAGAAGCAGGCATGCTCCACCCCCACCTGTTGCTGCAGGAGCGGTGGGGCTCCTTCCCCTCCTGCTGCCGCCACTGTGGGCGCCGGCGGGCTTCGTCCCCGCCTGCCACCACGGGGCAGCGCCAGGCTGGGACGAGTGAGCCCAGTGGCAGTGGCAGCCGGCCCCAAGCGGCCCCGCCGAGCTGGGCCACCCGGCCCGGTCACCAGCCCCAAGCGGGCCGAGCCCGCACAGCTCAAGCCGAGCCAGTAAACCCCGCGATCCTGCGATTCTGTTACTATTTGGCAACTTTGTTACACGCAGGTCCTCGCTGCGAACGACAGAGCGGTTTATAATCAGGTGCGGCTTATGTATGGACAACGAATGAAATGTTGCCGACACTCGGAGATGCGGCTTATAGTCAGTGCGGCTTGTAATCATGAAATTACTGTACTCAAATCAGCCTTGCAAACTTATCAATTCCTTTATTATCTGTCCACATCTTGCAGAATTTAAGCACTTTTAATTAAATTGTAGACAACTCCATATCTGACATGTCTTCAGCTTTCTAAACTTTTGTACTTTGTAGTAAAAAAGTAAAACTTTTAAAATATGTAGTATTAGACATATCCAAGAACATATTTTGTGGATTTTTGATCTTTAATATGAGAAAAAAATTTGAGCCAGTCTTCTAAATATCTGCAGGATTTTCACATTAAAATCTAGTTAATAGCAGAGGCATGTCTAAAATGCACTTGAGTTGATAAGGCATATTTGAATTTAATTGAAATGGGATAAAGTCCATTTTAAGTAAAACTTTTTATGCCTTAATGAAATATTTAGCAGTTTTTGTCTGAAGTTGATTGGAAAACAATAATACTCAGTGCATAATAATAATTGATATCTACTGGCTACATAGTCTATAGCATTAGCCCCATCATTTCTGGGGTTTGTCCTTTTTTGTTGGGTTTTCCCTTTAATGCCCTGATACTCCAGATAAGCTGCACAAAAGGAGTGATTGGTTCAGTGTACCCTCTGCTGTCACACCAGAGTATCTCAAATTCCTCTTTTTTGTGACACTATGCTTATTCTCCGTTTTCTATTCCTTTTTTCCCCTCTAAGTATTACTTACAAGAAAATAAAAGAATTTTTTTGTCATTTACCTTTGAGCTAATGTAAAACTAAGCAGTTTGCAGGGTTTTCCACTAATCTGAGACTGCCAGGACATCAAGATTAGGGAAAGGCAGCTGTTGTTTCTTTTCTCTTATGAAATTCAAAAAAGATGGGAGAAAGATGGTAGTAAAACAAAATACCTAAAATGGATTGCATTATACAGTTATTTTCCCTCTGGGTTTTGGGGTTTTTTTTCCATTTTAGGGCAGATAAAGAGACATTCATATTATTCCTCAGAAACAGTTCATTATCAAATGGTGAACAAATGAGAGAATGAAAGAGTGAATAGGAAACAGCAACCTTAATGGAAGCATAATCCCAAAGGTGAAATTAAGTTTTATGTAGTTTTATGTTAGGAACTTCTATGTTTATGAAAATTTTTCTGACTGAACATTTAGACTCCAAGACATCTTGTCTCTAAGGCCCTCAGATCTCAGTTCACACAGATTGTGCTGGAAAGTATACAGAAAATTTTTGTGGCAAACAGCTTTAAATGAGTCTTTCTTATTTTATTAGAACCGGAATCTTTGGAGTCCTCTGGATACCCTCAGAATCAGCTTCTGTAGCAAGTTGAATACTGCTGTCAGTTATAGTTTAGTATTTTGTATATTTTCAAAAAATTTGTCCCAGAGGAATAATTTTTTTTGTTGAAATTTCTTCGTTTCTGTAACTGCTTATATTTAACCTCACTACTTTTCATCCTAAAGCTGAAAGACTGTACATTTCTTAACGGCGTTTTCACTAGTGAATTCCTTTTCTCTTGTCTATTGGTCACCATCACATAAGCTATTTTAATAATGAAAACAAAATTATATGGATTAGAATAATTCTAATACCTTTATATTACATACTTTATTTTAATATATTTAAAATGTAGCCAAAGCTTATTCCAAGTAAATGTTTAGAAATTCAACACCAATTCCACTTGCATGCTTTCCTTAGTTTATCCATCAAGTATTTTTTCACTGTGTGCCTTAGAAGTATATAGATGGTTTATAATTGCCGTGAATTTCCTCACCCATTCAAACAACAATTACCCTTCACAACTCCCAGATAAAGAAGAAAAATTTTCTCTTGTCCTCTATCAAAAATAAAAAGTCATTGTTTTATTACTTCCATTTACAGGAGCAGGTGAGTAACTAAATTCCATTATCAGCCCTCAGTGTGTTAGTGGCATGACAACCTGGACAGTAACCCCTGATTCCATTTCAGTTTTTCTAACCCATGGATGTCTAATCAGAAAGATTATTCTTATTATAGGTGTTGAAAAAAGAAACTATTTCATTTTAGACCCCTTGAAAATCCTCTGCTTTTTCTCTATTATATAACTGAGAAATTTCAAAGGGAGGTGATAGGGAGCTTATAGAGTTGATCCTCAGCTCAACAATTTTGCACAGCAAAACTCAGCTGTAAGTTAACTTATAAAAGTCACTGACTATGTCCTGCCATGCCAGAAACAAACATCCACAGTGTCTCTTTCAGGGTCTTCCATTAGTTGAAGCATTCATTCTTATTATTTCTGCATCATTATTTCTCTGTCATACAGCCAAAAAAACCAACAAAAAACAAACAAACAAACAAAAAACCAAACAAAAAAAATTGAGTTAGCCTTTCTGATAGACAGAGAAGCATGCAAATAAGAATCAGCATTTTACCTATTCAGTAAGGTGCATGGCAAGAAACAGGGTATGCAGAAGGTACAGGAAAGTTTGTTTGGGGTTTTTTATGTTCCATTTCCCCCTCTCTAAAATAGCTAATCCACTTTACCAAGTGAGCCAATGACCATATCCATTTTCGATGAGCTGTACTTCCACTTATTATTAATAGTATTATCACTATTAATTAATTAATTTATTAATTTTGCCCTGTTAACCACAGTAACTGCAGAAAAGAAGTGCCTTAAAGCAATAGAAGAAAGGCCAGAAATTCCAGCCTGAGTGAAAAAAAGTTCTTTAAGATGGCAATCCAGTATATGTTTGCAGGCCAGGAGTCCAGAGACACTATTGTGTGTGTAAGAGAAATTAGAATATTGTTTTCTGTACGTGAAATATCTTGAGTTTTCTGATTTGAGTCAAGTCACACTTAGAGGTTATTTTAGGTGTCACTCAGAACCACCTTTAAAAAACCTAAGGAGCAAACACAGCTGTCTTTGATATAAAATGATGTCAGCATTCCATTTTGGCACTGGTGCATGATTTATGTGGGGGACTCTCAGCAAAGCCAGGAAACAGACTCTGAAAGACCTCCTAACTTTTCTCTTTTTCTTGTCATTCCCTGCTTTAGTTCTCAGAACTGCCCCCAGGAAAGCTCACATTTGCAGCTTCCCTGTGGACAAGTGGCAGCACACAGCTGCATAGTGAAACTCTGCTGAGATGGAAGCACAGGAACTGTTTTCCTGACTGGGTACTTCAAACACACTCTCTGGTGTGAAAATGTGCAGGTGAACAGATAAACAGAAGGAATTAATACTGATTTTCATATTAACATTAATGAATTCATAAGTGTGAACACTGTTGTTTACCCTGGCATCTCTGAGGTTCACTGTGAGAACTGAGGTGGGTTTTAACAATTTTGCTTGTTCGTTTCAGTGGTCCAGATAACAGAGGTTAATTTATGCTAAGAAATTTGGACTAAGGCAGGTATAAATTACATTTCTATATATTGTGACTAATACATCTTGTCAAATGGCCTGATTTTATTATTTTTGTAGGGATATATGAATCTGATACAGAATTTTAATAAGCCTCTGACTTAGTGCTACATAAGAATTTGTGGTGTATAGTACCATTAAAGCAAGAGTAACCCTAAATATAGTTGTCAGTGAAGCTTCACGTTTTTGTAATAGTTTTATGTGGTGTTTTTGTGGATTTGGATCTATTCATTTGGCTTCCAGTCACATTCTACTCAAAGTGTTTCATCATCCAAACTTCCAACAAATAGAATGGTGTCAAGAATAAAAGTTTGATATAACTTTTCTCCTGCAAAATGTAGATGTTGTCCATTTCATACATAATGTGTGGGGTGACAGAAATTATATTTGCTAATGTCTGAAAATCTTGATTGTGGTATGTGAAAGAAGCACAGTGCATAGTAGAAGTTATTCCTTTGTGTGTTTGAATCTAACATATGACATAGGACATTTTTTTATGTGTCCCATATCCCACATAAGAAAAAGACTGAAAATGGGAATAAACCAATAATGTGTGCATGAGTTACAGAAATTTCATTAGCTCACAGCATGCATACCAGAGGGTGTGTTAACCTCTCAAGGAAGTTCATCTGTGCCTTCCCAGGCATCTCTCCAGGTGTAGGACTGTGCTCCAGAAGAGCAGGATTTCTACTTCACCTGAGAAAATGTCAGTGAATAAGCAGCCAGGTTGCTGCTTCATTTGAGTGGAAGGGGAAGGTTTGCTTTGGAACATAAGTCAGTGTTGGGGACTGCTGTGAGAGTCAACACTCAGAGAACAAGATAAAATGTAGATAAAAACCCTCTGCATCCACATATGTCTGGGCTTTTTCCATATGCAAATCTGGCAGAGGAGGTTTTGGGGTGGTGGTATGTTTTTTTCATTGATTTTAATGGAAGGAAAAAGAGCTTGTAAATAAGATTTGTGGCAGAGAAAAGTAGAACATGGCAGTATTTTATATGGTTCTGCGTTAGGTAACAGCAATACTCAAGGAAAACAGAGTAGGAAGAACTGGAATTTGCAAGTGCAGCTCATGCACAAATCAAGATCTTCTACAGCATAATGAACTATATATATATATATATAAATATATATATATGTATATGCATATACATACATACATACATACATATATTTTATATGTACTAAAACTGAAAGGTACCCTGGTATTGTGCCAGGTACAAGAACAAACCCAACAACATAATTTTGCAATTAAAAAGAGGGAAGTGACAGTTAGTGGTTGAAAGATCTTTGGTTAGATGTGAAGTATTTTTAATTACAGTAATTTCACGATTACAAGCCGCACCTGATTATAAGCTGCACGTCCGGGTGTCGGCAACATTTCGTTCTTTGTCCATATATAAGCCACACTGGATTGTAAGCCGCACTGGATTGTAAGCCGCACTCTCGTTCGCAGCAAGGATCCCCGTGCAACTTTCACAAAGTTGCCAATTAGTAACAGAATCGCGGGATCACGGGGTTTACTGGCTCGGCTGGGGGCCGTGCGGACTTGGCCCGCTCAGGCCTGCCAATGGGGCCGGGTGGCCCAGCTCGGTGCTGCTGCTCAGTGGGGCTGCTCGGGGCCAGCCGCCGCTGCCGGGCTCACTCACCCCCGCCTGCACCACCGGCGCCAGGTAGGCTGGTCCTGGCCCAGCGCTGCTGGCCCCACTGCCGCCATGTTTGCTCCTCCCGGCCCGCGGCCCAGGCCTGCCCGCTCAGCCCCCACTGCCTTCGCTCCCCCCGGCCCAGCGCTGCTCGCCCAGCCTCCACCACATTCGCTCCCCATGGCTCGGCACTGCCCTGCCGGGGGCAGGTGGGCTCGGCTCAGCTTGGGGCTGCTGCCGGCTCGCATTTCCAGTTGGCAAATTTCAGAACTTTTTTCATGCATTAGCCGCTCTGGATTACAAGTGCACTTCCAGGTTCGGACCAAAACTTTAGTCAAAATGGTGCAGCTTATAATCGTGGAATTACTATAATCTTAAATCAGAAGGAGGAAGGTGTTCCTGGTGGCATAAATCTGACTGAAAGAAGCTAAAAGTATTATGTTTTGGGAGCTTTTGTTGGGTTCTGGTTTGTTTATTGGTTTTGGGTTGGGGGAGGGAGGTTTACATGAAGGTGAATTGCATTTCAATTCATTCAGAGATGCAAACCAACTGTAGTGCAAAACTTCAAAAATTGCATACACAGAGGGCAGGGGAGTGAGGAGGGCATTGAGTTGTTGTACTGGAAAAACAAATGCCAGAAAAAAGTTAGTCCTTGCAGCAGGAGAACAAAAATGAATTTGCATCAGAACTTCACACAGTCTCATGTGAGTAATGATCCCAGAAATGGGGAAAACGCCTTGCCTTTCTAGGCACACAACACTGTCCTCCATCAACACACATGATTGCTGTCACTAAAGTCAACTTGGTTGTGACCCAGAGTCCCTTAGCTCATGCATGGGTGTTTTCCCTTGACTTCGGTGTTAGCTCACTTTTTTGACCAGTCCATATTTCCTAAAACCAGCCTCATCATTCTTAACAGATAATTCCAGAATTTTAAATTTCTGGAAAAATGAGAGGTGCTATTAAACCTCATCTTCTCTTTGCTCTCTCAGGTTTTTTGGAAATAATTTCCAAGCAATTGGATCCTGTAGTCATTTGCCCTTTTGGGAACTGGATTTGTTAAGCAGAAAAATTGACATTGCTATAATTCTTAGCCTGTGGAGAAAGATGACCTTACATAAACCTATAAATGTCAAATTTTGGCAAGAATAGAGGCAGCCCTGCGGGATAGTTTGAGTCAACTATATATTTTATTTTAGAGATTCAGACTAAACCTAGCATTGGTTTAAAATAAAGTCAAAAAGTAGGGGATTGTCTATTAAATCTTATTACTGGATAGAGATAATGTGGTACTATGTTTCAGTGTGAATGTGACATATAAAACCTAGATTGGACTTATTAAAAATAGGATAACGACCTAACTTCCTGAGTTCAAGCACCAAACTGGGAGAGAATTTGCAGATCTCTGCTGAATAAAGATGCAAGGTAAGGCATTAGCTATTGTAGTGAAACAGGAGTGGAATATCTTCCTTTATTTCTCCTGTTTTCTTTTCATGATCAGCATTGTGATGACATGCTTTTAAATTGTGTAGGGGTAGACAAGAGAAAAGAGGAAAGCTACTGCTGTCAGGATGTTGAAAGGAAATATGGAAAAGTATGAGAAGGATGAGCCCATTGAAATTTTTATTGCTAACTATTCAGTGCTTTTCTATCAGTTTCTGAAATATTTCTGTTTATATCAAAAGTTATAATTCAGGTATTTAATGCAATTAGCATAAACTCTGTCTTGCTTTAACTCATGTTAATCAGACCAAGTTGCCCTAATTACTGGTTTTAAATGTATCTAATTAAAATTAATTTTCACACTGAGGGACATGAAATGTTAACTTGACATTTTATGCAATTTGACAATATAATACAATTTTGAAGCTCTTTTTAAAATTATTTTTATGGTGATGTTTTAATTTAATTCTATTCATATAATAATATGATCTATTGCTGCAGATTATTATAACTAAGGTTTGAAAACATTCTCTGTCTTAAATAGCCAAATGCTGTTTTATATCCTGGAACACTAGCAGTAGAAATCATGAATTACTGAAGGCGAGACATAAAGCTAACCATTTATCTCTCATCTTTGCTGCTAATTGACTGAAGTGAAAATTCATCTGAAAGGTTTCATGTATTTACTAATGACTTTCAGAGAATACTTATAATTGCCAACCATTGAAATGAAGATGCCACTCATAGTACCAGCAGGTTTTCCCACGCTGTTTCTGACCTGCAGAATCCCTGCTGCTCCAGTGTTTGGCTTTTCTTAAGCAAAGACCACCATTTGTGTTAAATTGTTCTGTAGTGTGTGCCTGAGGAATTATGTTGATTTCTGTGCCTGAAATATATCCCTCTCTGTTGACATAACATGACTACATAAGATGACCAGTGGATGGACTAAAGCTTCCAACTAATTTTTTACATGGATACTCTATTTTGAAAAGAAAAGCTTCTAAAATCTTGCTTCCAAGCAATTTGTTTAATAGACTGTGCTGCATTGCACTTGTTTAATAGTATGCTTGGTTATAAAATGTTTGATATATTTCTTCCACTATGTTTGCATAGGAAAAATAGTCACACAGTCTAATAAACTTGGGAACAAGTATCTTCAGTAATACTGCTCTACCAACAGCAGATTTCATCCAAATTGTTTCTAAAGCTGTGTCTTGACATAGCCAAACCCATGAAACCCATGTTACAATTTCCATGCTGCTTACAAAGTTACTTAAAATGTTTAGAAAGGATCTGATCTCACATTTAAACTTTTGTCAGAGTAAGGTAATAACATACATTACTGCCGCTTGTCATTTCTGTCTGGTGAATAAATTGAAACAGATGAAGTTTGAAGACACCAATATCACCAAAAAATAAAATCTGTATTTCTCCTTTTCAGAAAAACATGAGTATAACGAAATTCATTAAAATTTCTATGAGGTTGTTTAAAGCCTTAAGACTCAATTTCTAAAATAATTGCTTTTCATTTTCTCATTCAGCCTATACTTGCTTACAATAAGTTGTCTAGGTTTTCACAGCTGTTCTGTATTTATAGTCTAAAGGGAAATTCATGTGTCAGGGATGGTATGACAAATAAATGTTCCATATGTGTATTTTATTCTTAGGTGTATTTTCCTATTAGCCAACAGAATGTCAAGAAATACAGTTTGTAGCCATTTAACAGCACACAAACAGAGCCTGTAGGGTTTTTTTGTGGCACATCCCAACCAATTGAGAAATGATCTGCAATTTTCTTAAAGAAGTGTAAAATTTTACTGACCTTTCAGACCTTTTGGGACTCTTTACTACAGCTATTTCCCTTTCTGGAACTCTCAGAGTAGGCAGATGGAAATCATCCACTTCAGCATGGCAAGGGAGAACTGCAATAAATCCACTTGTCATCAAAATTTTCTGGGCAGCATCTTCAAGACAATGCATGAACTTCTCTGTTTTCTCCCTGTTCTTTCTTAGGATAAAATGTACACTGTATCATAAAGACCTTGTGAGGAAACTAACTTAATATTCCCAAGTTCCCAAAAGACTGAGGCTCTGCAGCCCTGTTTGCAGAAGGGAACCTGCAATGAGCAGTGTGTCTCTGGCAGTCTGTGCTGGGATGGCCTCTGTGCTCAGGTTTGCTTTAATGTGTGGGCCATGCATGGAAACAAGTGAAAGTATTGATATCATTCTTGCTGTTTGTACACACAGCAAATGAGCCACATATTACAGCATATTCTGTTGACAGAGGTTCCTAGAGTAAATGGGACCTGGAGAGAATTATTCAAGAATTATTGACATTCAACATTTTTCATATACATCTTTGCCCTATCTAGTCCATAATAATAAGTTCTTATTACATTGCCAAAAGGGAGTCATAGTGATTTTAACTTACCTTAGGGCTGCCAGACAAGTACTGATTACTGAGACATATATTGGTGGATGGTTTTTGATTGTTGTTTTATTTTTTTTACTAGAGAGTAATGTAATGGTGAAATGAATTAGACATTATTTGTGTAAGCTCCATAATAGAACCAGAATAGAATAGTAACAGATCCAGCTCTTAATTGGCATATGTCTTGCCATTTAGGAAAGATAAAAAGCCTGGCAATATCTACTAGAAAGATCAAACTTCCTTTCCTAATTTTCCTTTGGCAAAAGATGTGGAGTAGATAATCTTTGATCAACAGGAAAAGCAAGAAATGTTGCAGTGTTAAACAGGACTCAGTTTCTTCATGCAGAAAAAGTCCATATTTATAGGAAATATCAGAAGGCACTGTGTTAGATCTAACTGGCTCACAATACACTCAGTTTATTGGTCAGTAAATGGCTAGGGTGTACGTCTGTCAAATCTCTCTATTTTTGGGTAGTTTACACACTTTGTTTGCTGATTCCCATGGGACAGATTTCTTGCTTATTACAGGTGCAAACAGTTCTCATCCCAGAATAGTTTGTTGTGCTAACTGCTGTCATGACTTTTCACATGGAAAGTTACAAGCTAACTGTTAGCTTAGCCAGAGTAGCAGGGCCTAAACCATATCATTTATAAGGCCTTTCTTTTATAATGTTTCTACATGTATGCACAAAGAAGTATAACCCCCAAGAAAGCTGCATTGACAAGTAATTATCAGGAACACCAAGGGAAACCCAAATAGAAGACTTCAGTGTTAGGCAAAACTTCTCTATTATCAAAAATCTAGGATTGGATTGATTTTTCTTCCCTGGCTGTCCTCTAATGACTTTGTCTCTGGAGGTGTTTATCTTTGTTTATCTTCCATTACAGTCAATAAATAAATAAAAAAAAAAAAAAAAGGCTGAATTTAGGTGAAATTAATCTCACTTCAGCTTTCAAGAACCTAAGTGTTCTCCCACCAGCCTTTCTCCTGTGACTGGTACTGGAGTATGGCATTAAAATGTGATCCTTTCAATTACGTTGAATAAATACCTCTATTTGCAATAATAGATCATATTTCTGCCAGCTGGTAATGCACTAGATGGAAAGCTATCCTCTTGTAGTAGATACCATAGAGCTAAATAAATGTCAGTGCTTTGTACTGAGAAAAGGTACTTGTGTAAAGAAATGTTTGGATATTTTTGCCGTTCTCTGCCTAGAATGAATGAAATTTCCAAACTGCATTGCCAAGTAATTTCTACTTGTATGAATTAAGCTGTGAAGAACTCAGTTGTTTTGAGCTGAGTCCTTCCATCTATTTATTACTACTGATATAAATTACACAACACATTTAAGCTTTTGCAGCTTATCTATAACCATACCTGTGCTGTTAATAGGCTCCCCAATAAACCACCCCAGAGACAACAGTTACAAGCATAGCTCAAGATTTCCTATTAAAACATATTTTCATTTTGCATCATACACTACACTGGTGGCAGCCTATCAGAGAAGAGTAATTTTCCAAAGCATTTAAGAACATGTCAAGAGAAATAGCTAGATGTGTTTAGATTAAACATTTAAGTTAGAGTGCACTTAAGTAAGTGGCTAAATGTTTTACTGGACTGCAGCAGCTGTGATGCCACAAAACCTCACAAGCTCCTTGCTTCCTTAAGAATTACTCTATAACTCATTATGTGAATAGCTTCTGCCCAGAAGCAGTCTCCTGTGAGCAGGCAATACCTTCTGGCTCTTTAAATTTCCACCAAACTATGGCTGAACATTGTGCCCTATGGATCAGACTTTTCAGAGTGTGAATTCATATCAAAAGCTCAGCTCATTTTCATCCATAGATGCCCTGACATCTCTTCTGCTGATCCCTGGGTTTGCTTTTGGTGCAGGAGCCAGAATCTTTCTGAAGGCCAGTGCCCAAGGCACAAAACTGATTCACTCTTCTGTAATTCAAGTTCTGCACCTTAAAACAATTGAAGGAGGAAAGGAGTAGGTTTCTTGAGGGGTTTACTTGTGGAACAAGTTTCATAGAACACTCAAACTCTGACAAGAGTCTTAAGCACAGGTCATTGTCAGGGCTGACCTAAAATGTGATTCCAGTGAGGATATGTCCTCATGTATTTTTATAATGTTTTTATAATGTAAGTCACCAGCAAACACTCCATCTCCTCTAACAATGAAATTAAACTGTTGCAAATGTGGTATATTTACAGCATGGCAAATACATTTATCTTCTCTTAACCACTCACCTGATTGCTAAAGGTTTTTAATAATGCCTAAAGTAATGGGACCTGAATAATTCATGTCCAAATTAGATATGCATTAATGATCTCAGTGTAGTTAACTGGAAAACTAGGATCTGGCTTAGTGTATGCTTAAAGCAATAAAACACTTTGAAGGCTAACTGTGACTGTAACTGCTAGGCTCAATAAAGCTGAGTCACTAAAAAGGAGTGATTTAATCTTTCCTGTTTACCTTCTCTGAAGTGCACTGCTTGCAGAACCACTACATTAAAGGAACACTTTATTTTATGTAGCCAAATAATCAGAATTTTGCTAACATGATTTGCAAAATGCAATCGTTTAATTATACCTTTTCCAGTGAAACTGATTATGTACATTTTCTGTAATAGATTGTTTACCATTTAAAGAGTTTGATAATCTACTTATATATTGAAAATTAATCAGAATGTAGCTTTCTGAGCATTATCTCAAATTTTGAGCACAGTTTCAGCTGCAAGTTAACCATATCCAGATAAGGCTGTCTTTTGAAAAAAAAAGGCAAGATGTAAATCGGGTTAACTGCACCACCTAATTAGTGGCTTGCATTCATTTTCTTCTGTCTTCACTCAGAATCTGGATTGAAAACACAAAGGAGATGGATTTCTTGTGTTCAGGCTTGGTTGTTTATTAAATCTTATCTAAAGTACAGAAAGTTCTGCAACACTTCTAGCCACCAGCTAAAAGCAAGCAAAATGGAGGTGAATCTAGCTAGTTATGACGTCTTTTAAAGTTTAACAGTTCAATAAAGAGCTAACCCCTGTATTGTTTATACTTTTGACCCAGTAACCAAACCTCTGTTTCCCACAGGGCAGCACTAACTATCCAACCAAAAACTACTACCTGAAATCATGATGAAGAAGGAAGAAGATGATAGAGACAGCACCCAAAAACCTCCATCTTGTCCCATACCTATTACTATATTCTAAAAATCCCAAATTCCAAATCCTTCTCCATGTGAAATTACACACTTCTATTCTAACTACACACCTGTGACTCTAACTCATATCTGGAAGCCTTCTCCAAGGTCTCAGGTCAAAAGCAGTGCTCTCCTGGGGGTCAGTGTCAGAAAGCACAGAAAGCTCAAGAATCCCAGGTTTCTGGGTTCCAACAAGAAGATTTATTGCCAATAAATAATTAATTAAATAAATAGCCCAGAAACAAACAAAACACACACTAAAATAAAATAAAATAAAATAAAGAGAGAGAGAGAAAATAGCCCACAAAAAAAACACACACACACAAAAAAATAATAATAATAATGAGGGGTCCCCTCGGCTGCAGTGCCGCGCGCGGGCCGCAGGGGGCGCTGCGCCCCCGGCTCTGCCGCAGCCGCTCCCGGCCGGCGCTCGCAGGGATGCAGCCGCACAAGGAACACCCGCTCGGGCTTGAAATCCTCCTCGTTTCGGTCTGGCGTTATTCTCTCCACTAGTAAAAACCTCTCTTTTGTTTTCCTTCAGCGTTGCTGACGATTTCATATTATGCTTTATGGCTATAGCAACAAACCTCCCTGATTCTCACGTTGTGGCTTTGCCATCACTGTGGTGAACCTGTCTATTTTTGGCTGGGATAGAATTAATTTTCTTTACATCAGTTAGTGCGGGGCTGCACTGCACTGGAACACAGAGTTGATAATAAAAATTTTTTTTCATTATTGCTGAGTGATGCGTGCGCAGAGCCAAGGTCTCTGCTGATTTTCCTACTCCCAGGCTGGCAAGAAAACTGGGCATGCAAGGGAAATTAGTGGGGGACACAGCCAGGACAGGTGACCTCAACTGACCAAAGGGATTTTCTAGACTATATGACATCATGCCCAATATATAAAGCGAGGGGAAGAAGAAAGAAGGAGGCATTAGAAGTGATAGCCTTTTGCTGCCTTTTTCTCAACCCACAAGTTTTCTAGTTTTTATGCTTTCAGCTCTCTCCCTGATCCTAGTGGTGGGGGAGTGAGCAAGTGGCTGTGTGGGGCTTGGATGCTGCCTGGGGTGAAACCACGACAAAATTTTACCACATTTATTTGGAACAATCCTATACACTCTAAATAGGTTAATTTAGCCCCTCTTTACCATTTCTGCCCCTAAATTTGTGAGCAATTAAGAGTCTATGACAGTGGCAGACCAAAATATATAGGTGATACAGCATGTGTCCTGTTTGCATGTATGCAGCCATTTTCACCCTAAGGCAGCCCAAATGTTCAGTGCAGACCAGTATCTGAGTGAAGGAACAGATGGCTTGTGTCAGTGGTGCATGGTCCAAGCAAGGGCACTCAGGAGTCAGCAGAAGGCAGTCATTTTGTCCCTCTACTTCTTCTCAACTCAGTTTGTTCTTCGCTCCACAAATAAGATTCAAGCTCATATTTGACACTGATTACGAGCACTGCAGCCTAATAAGAATATGAGGGGTAATAATAAGGAAGGAGGGGAAAAAATACAGTATCTTTCTTTTCTAATTTTTGTATACAGTATTGAGGCTATAATGTTTCAATCTGAAATAGCTATAGGTTGTTGACAATAGAGTTATAATTTTGTGAAACCCTAAAGTGGATGGCTGTGTATATTTTACCACAGTAATAGGACAGCTATAGAATAACAGAAAAAATAGTATGGAAGGAACCTCTGAGGTTATGCACTCAACCCCCTCCTCAAAGCACTCCTGGCCTACTCCTGGTTGCTCAAATTCTTGCACAGTTGGATTTTGACTACCTGCAAAATTTAAATTTTACGCATTCACTGTGCATCTCTTTCCAATCTGTGACCATATCCACACCCTTCTTTGCTGCAAGGGTGTGGGGCTGACTCATGATCAGTGTTGTGCACCTTGGGCAGTTCCAAGCTGTGCTGGTGCAGTCTGCCAAGGCTCCCCAAGGATGGTAGCCCTGCCTGCTGGTGTGTCCAACATCACCTCTAATTTACACACTCCTCAACATTTCTCAGGGTCTCATTGCCCAGATCATGACTGTCTGGTTTAAGGGATCCTCCAAAAGTACACTGAAAGAGTAACTGGGAAAGATAAAGGGAGGAGTATAGGAAGAAAATTAAGGGTGCCCAAGGAGGCTGTTCAGTAAAGAATCATGCTCAGTTGGCAGAAAGGTGGCTAATAGTGAGAGAGCAGAGTGCAGATTACTGATCCCAAGGTTCAAGAGACAAATAAGTGGTGAAGTTTTGTGTCATTGGAATGAAAATAGTTGGGCAATGGTTGGAAAAGGTTTTGCAATACGGTTGGAAGTAGGAATTTAAGAGGAGCACTGCACAAAATGGGAAGAGGAGACAAGTACTTTTATATTTTTAGCAAAGGAAATTGGTTCATATTAGTCCACTCTTAATATTTGATTATATTTTTGTTCAGTTAATGAACTAAAATTATTGTTACTTTCTTAATGCTTATGTAAAGTACTAGAGTGTATCACACTAGAGTGTATCACAACCTTATAAGGGTTAAAAAAAAAAAGTTTCTAAAGCCCCAGATTGTTCATATTTCAATAGTGTGACTGGGTATCCTGTAACAGATAAAAGAAAAACATTCCTCTGGAAAGGAATAACCCTCCCTGCCTTAGTAAAGACTAAATCTGTGTTCTGTTTCTATTTAAAATGTAGCCAAACTCTTCAATGAGATGGAATTTCAGTTCACTTGAAGAAAATGTGAAGCAATACTCTGCTTGTTTTTTTCCTTCTAGAGTCAGTATTACCAATGAATTTTCTTCCATTACAATATGCTTAAATATGTTTTTTCTCCATTGGACAAAATTCTCACTGTAAATAGAGATACTGAGCTTCCCTTAAGTCTACATGATTTCTATTTATTAGCTTTCCTTCAAAGACACATGAAAGTTAAAATACAGAAGAGCATTGTCCTATTCCCAGCCTTAGATCTGAGTGATAGGAAGTTGCTGGGCAAGAAAATGAAAGCAATGATTTTAGCTTTATCAATATTGAGCAAAATTTATATAGAGATCCCTTTAAATAGAGAAAAAATATTCAAATCAGATGATGATTCTCAGTGGAAGTACACAGAGACTAACAATAAGAAAGGAAGACTGTTTGGGAAAACTTCAATTTTTTACTCTGAGAACATTATTTTGGCTCTTACCTCAAATTTATGAGTTTCTAAACTTGAATCTTAATCAATTATTTAAATCAGAAATAATGTGCAGACAAAATTTCACATGCATAAAAGGAAGAAAGCCACTGGTAAATTCAGTTGTATAAAATAGTAACACACTCCTTTAGGACCTAACACTATTTCTTATATATCTAGATGAAAATCACTTTCTCTGACCAGTGGGAACTTAGATGCCTAAAAGCCCTTTTTCAGTCTCATTTAACACTTTTCATTGAAACTGTTAGGGCTCAAGTGAAGCAGCTAACTTCAATTATGATTTTAAGTTTTTAATGATTTGACATTTGAAATAAAAACAGAAATCATGCAAATAAGGCCTGAATGGGTTTCTCTCTTAGCTGTTGTCATTCACCAATGTGAGGACTAAATCTGACCTTTAATTCATTTTACCACAAAAGGGACAAGACTGTCTCACAGGACATTCTTGTAAGTATTACACTAAGTTCCCTGTCCTATCATCTTAACCTATATAACATTCCTCAGTTAATTACCCAGAAAAAAAAAAAAAAAAAACCCAAACAAAAAAAACCTGCTTTAAGATTTTTAAACATCAAGTATACTTTTATACCATCAAATTTAAAAAACCCAACACATCAGGAGGCAAATAAAATTTATCTGAAACCTTCATGACCTTTCACTTAGAATTTTTTCAATTAATATAATATCTAATATATTGATTTAAGGCATTTACCAAATAGTCCCAAACTGCAGACTTGAATCTCTGCAAATCTCTCATGTGAAAAATGAAGCTTGTTTTTGTCTTAAGCTGAACTGAGCTACTCCTGCACTGACAAAGATTAATATTGAGTTGCAGAATGCTGTTTAGATTGTTAGGCTACTCGTGATGGGACCTTGATATCTTATCTTGAGGAATAAGCCTCCTGCTCTAATTAACCTTACCTTGAGCAGAGTGGGGACTAGAGCTCCTTTCATGTGGGAAGATGGCTTGTAAGGATGGCGCAGAAGGCAATTTTCCTCAGTGAATTGCAGCTGTACTGATTGCTGAGGAGTGGAGACAGCCTTGCCTGCCCAATGAGGATGGGGGTTATAAAAGAGTGGGGCAGCTGGCTGAGAGTAACTTAGAGAGTCAGGGTTTGCTGACTGTGCTGAGGTAAGGGGCATGTAGCCATGCAAGGGACAGACAGGTAAGGAGATGCTGTGTGAGGGACAGAAAGGATTAGGTGGCTGGGTAAGGGATGGCTTGGGGTTAGCCAGTCATACAGAGGAAAGAAGGAATCAGGGCTCTGTGGAGTTGCCTGAGAGAAGGAATGGGAAGCTTTTAATAAAGGACAGGTGATGATGCCAGTTGTGTCTGTCTCCACATAATTACTATGGTTTCAAAACTCTTAGGTCCTGTGATCTGTTTCAATCATGTCAGATATGTTTTTTGCTATTCCAGATGCCTTCTTTATGCATGCACTGAGAATTACCATCCCACTTAATGACTTTGGTTGAATGGCATCCTTACCCTCTCCTCAGCCTCTTCAGCTCACAGCCTCACATGCTGATGTAAAGCACTGTGATCCACCCTGCAGCTGCTCCAGCTCCTTCCAGCAGTGATCAGAGCTTTCTCACTCATCCAGAAATATAACATCGTACAATTACTGTTGGCCAAGGATGAAAGACAAGTGTCTCTTCAAGTTCACCTTACCAATATCTCCCCTCTTCCCTTCCATGTTCAGTACATGTGCCATAGGAGTTCCTGAGTAGCCAGTGGAATGCTTCAATGTCATCATTTATCTCTCATTGTAGAATCTTTATTTTGGCACTGTCTAGACAGTTGAGTAGATCTTCTGCTAAAAGTTATTAAGAATTATGCTACTTGGTAGCAAAATAGTCAGTCCTTCTCACCAGCACTGGCCTGTGACAAATTATATCATGTTTTTGTGGAGAATATGTGCCTTATTATGTATTAAAATCTGTGTACTAATAACACCAGTAAAATGATTAATCTAAGCCATCACATTTGAAAATATAAAGACTGGAGTGGGTTTTTTTTATTGTTCATAAGTCAAAGTATGTCAGTGATATTTATTGATTTAACAGCATGGACTTCTTGCTTTATATTTCTTAGGTCTTCAACTTGCTCTTATTATATCTTCAAGTATAAAATAAATTAAGCAGTGTTCTGCACTAGACATACATTGTAATGGACAGAGGCCTGTCAGCTCAGGTGTCCAGATACCTTTGGAAAAGCAATTGTTGCAATGACAGTTTGCATCCTATATAAAGTCATGTGGCACAGATTATTTTATTAGATGATAGACAAGTGTTTCCATTCTGCAGAGCAATTAGCAATCCTAGTGCTTGCTATCCTTCCTGTCTGGGGACCTGAAACCTCTAGCCCAGTGGGCTTAACTTTGAGACCATGTAATAGGAGAGAATTAAAACCTAAACAATACTAATTTAGATGGTAGTTAAAGCAACCATCAACTGACTGGTGATATTGTAGTCTGTTGCCTGGCAACTGCTAGGAGCTGAGAAATTAATTATTTCTTTTAGACTGATATTAATTGCCTCATTTTATTAAGTTAGGAAAAAAAAAGAAACAAACAACATTACAATGAATTTAAAAGCAGGCAGAAGAAGATTATCTGAGGAGAGATAAAGGATTAAATAATGTAAAACAGAAATGGAGCAAGGGAGAGAAAGGAGAGGAAAGTATTTGAAACAGGATGTCCAAAATATGTCTTCTGTGTAGGAACATTGCCATAGCAATGTTACTGGGTTGGTTGGTTTGTTTTGTTTGGGAGGTTTTTTTCACTCTGGAAAAGCTACCTCTTGACAAAATAGAACTGTTTTGATGCAATGATTTTTTTTCTTAAATATAGGCCTCGATTTGTATAATTTGTTGGTCCAGTGCTGAAGAACTTTCAGATTAATCTTAAATAACCTAAAAAAAATCCCCTTAATAATATTTATTTAAACTATCTTTGAATGAATAAGAAAATGTAAATTCAGGTACTTATTAACTAGAGTAGAAAAAAAACTTGGATCTTCAATAATGAAGCTGATTTATCCCACATTGTGATAACATCCTCTCCTGGCTTACATGGCTTTAAAATGTTTCTCTATTTCCAAAATTATTTCTGCATAATTTTTCATGTTGCTTATAGGAGAATTCTAAAGATCATCCTCTGCAGTGAACAGGACAAGTTGTAATTAGCTGAGATGATGAACATGGCTAGACTTTGCCAAAAAAGAGCAGCTTTCATACAGCTCAAATAATTCATTGCAATGAGTTCACCTGATTATTTGGGTTTAAGGAAAGAAAACAAAACCACATTATAGTACAGGCACGTTTACTACAGTACAATTAGTGTGATTGTAATGTAATTACAATGCAGTTCCAATTTGTTAAAAAATATTCTTGCTAGTGTCTGAATTATGAAGTCTAATTGAGGTTTACTTGACAGTTTCATCTTCTGTATAACAAGAAAAAGTCCTTGTCCGTTGCTTCAGTTGTCTCAATTTTTTGTTTTTGTTTCTCAGAAGAAACTGGATCAAAAATCTCTGATATTCTACTTGCTATAAGGATGTCCAGTCAACTGCTTGATCAGAACATCTCTGTATGATGGAACCAGTGGTTTTGTCATGAGAAGGGATTTGGATTGACTTTCCCTTCTACTGCATAAAATGTGTTCAGACTTAGTGAGTCTAAGTTATGTTGATTCCTTAACACAACTTCAGGTCACTCCTGATGTGATTGGCAAAAGAACAAGGATGTGCCAGTACTGAGCACCACATGGCTGTTAGCACTCAGTTCCAGGGGCCAAGTCGCAGCTGAAGCTGACGGCCGGTGTGCTGAGGGACTGAGGCAGGGAGGGAAGGTGGCATCTCTGCTAAGAAATGTTAGCTTAGTGTCTCTCATTTAACCCTAGAGCTAGCTAGGCCAAGGATGAAAGAAGGTGCTCAAGTAAAATCAGATTTCATGCCTAAAATGGTATCTGGGATTTAGGTGATATCCCTTTCTCCTTAGAAACTGGCTTATTCTTTTTCCTGTAGTCCTGCTAAGAGGAGTTGCTGTCACCTTTAAACAAGGTGTCTTGATTTGAGGTGAGCCAAATGAGCTCAAGTGCTCATTACCTGTGTCCCAAATGAGTGCCCTCAGTGCTGCAAAGAATTCCCATCCTCTCCCCACTGCCTTCCTGGGCAGGGCAAGGGAGCAGCAAAGGAGTCTGATCCAACTGCCCAGTGGAAAAGGCACTCTGCTGGGAAGACGGAGCAGTGAAGCCCTCTGAGAGGCTGCTGCAGATTGTTTCCCATGACTTCTCAATGCAAAATACCAAAACAGTTGTGGGAGCAGGAGCCAGGACTTCATGGATTACATAATCTCCAGTGCAGCTTGTTAAAGAGTGGTATGCCTTTTCCTGGAGACAGCAAGAACTGGAGCACTATCTTGAAAGTTTAAATACCAGAGGAGGACTTTGGAATAACCTGCACAAATGAATCATCTCCCTAAGCTTCTGTGAGAAAGGTGCTGGAATGCATCTTGAAGGAAATGGGTTTCTATCCTTTTCTAAGGCCCCTGACCTCGGTGGTATCTTGTGAAAAAAGGGAATTGCAAGAATGCAGAAGAAACTGTAGTCTGACAGTTCTACTTAGTTCTCTGTATGTGGAATTAAGTTATAATTAGGATAGGGAGCTGTAAGAGAAGTCACATGCTCTTTTGCCCTGAAGATCTTAAAATGAAAAATACTTGAAAAGACATTCTTAACCCAGAACTGGGAACTAATTGGTTGTGGCTGTACACAAGGAAGCATTCATTATTTTCAGTTTGCAAAATATTCTTATCCTCAGTATTTCAAGATTCTTGCTACTACTTAGATGGAAAAACATCATTAAAAATAAATAGGTTATACTGAGGGAATTTTTTTAGCATGAAGTACTCAATCTCTTGCCAGAACTTAATGAAATTTATGATGTGAGAATGTCTACCAGCTGAAAAAAAAAAAAAAAACCAACACCAAATGCTAATTTTTTTCAAGCTGTAACAATTCTATAATAAAATAACCTTTGGAGTAGCTACCTCAGGGATTTTCACAGGCACCACACACTCTGCATAGAGAAAGGACTAACTATTTGTGGGAGACCTAAGATCATTCTGCAGTGTAAAAGTAGCTAGTCCAGCCTTTCTTTGACAGTTGTTCCCAGCTGTATACATTAAGTGGATATATACTTTATAGCTAACTGAACATCCTTTGACTAGAACAGTTGTACGAGTAAAAGCCCACAGCTCTTTAATGATACTCTGCCACTCCACTCCACAGGACAGCAACTTCTGTTTGTGAAGAGCAACTTTCTATGTAGGCACTTCAACTGATGTGGTCCTCACAGAGAGCCCCAGATCTTCCCAGGGCCTTGGGTGGATCCAGCCTGGAGCAAGGCACTTCCAGAGTTCTGAGCTGAGGCTGGCACCATCTGCCTTACTGGTGGCAGGCAGCAGCAGCCCTTGCTGCTCAAACAGGAAAGACCCTCAGGAAAGGACATTATGGATGATCAAGAAGAATGAATCAGAAATGCGGCCTTTGTCAGCTGCTGTGAAAAGCATATTCTTCTGCATGATGAAGAAAACTCAGTATATGGAAAAATATTATTATTTAATGAACTCCCATTGTCATTCTCATTTGAAGTTGCTAATGAGGCTGAAGTCAATATCCTTCATCTGTTCAGTAAAGTGAATTCTTCATTTTGACAATTCAAGATTGCCAGTGGGAAGACGCAGATTTGTGAGAGGAGCTAAATGGTGTTTACTGTGGTGACTGATTATCTCCTGAAGAATCATGTGTTTTTCTCCAACAGTAGAGGATATAATTTAATTAGACTGTTATTTTAAATGTTCTGACTTTTTTTCATGCATTAACTTATGGCCTGTGGCTGATAGAAAAGAAATTAACGCTGACTCCTTTGAGTGTGGAATGAATTGCAGTTTGCAAGGGGAGAAAATTAATTATAAATGCCTGCTATTTAAGTTTTCCAGATTCAGATGATAAATGAAGCAATTATTACATGTCAAGTATATAAACAGTAATTCGTCAACATTTCAGCTTATTAATTCTAACATTTGCCATTCCATGTAACATATTTATCACGTTTTATTGCCTGTTGATGAAAAATCTAGCTTAGTTCTCTCAATTATCTTTACACAGCTGCATAATGAAGCAACAAAGTAAGGATGTATATCACAGTCCCGAAGGCCATGAAAGGGTTCTTGTTTGTTTTCACTTGAGCTGAGAATTGAGACCTGAGCCTGGCCCAGCTACAGGTGTTCATCCTCATTTCAAATTCCCAGCCTTGCTCTCAAGGTGTTGTGCTGCCATGCTCCTGACTGCCCTTCAAAATCCATTTCTGCCTATTAATATGTGCCCAAGCCCCACTGATTCAGTCTGCCTGGGTGCTCCTTCCTGCTCTTTCTAATCCCATCTCCGTGGCTTTCCTCATCCTTTCTCTATGCCTGCGATTACATTAGAGCTGGACTGGGAGACCTCCATCATTTTCAGATCTGTCTCTGAAATCCTGGTGTTCTGCTGCACTCCCCACAAACTCTGCATTGGCATGTGTGACCCATTTCCTTTCACCCTCTCATTCTCAGAGACATTTATCTAATCCAGGATCCTCCAAATTTTACCTTATGGACTGGAAACAAAGGCTTGAGCTCCCTCTTGGCAGACAGCTGTTAGTTAATGATCTATTTACGGAGCTGTTGTAAAATCTTCCTGTTCTGCACTGTTGCTTTGGTCTGGAGACTCATCTAGTACAGGATATCAAAATGCAGAAGCATGGCTATGCAAGTGGATAGATAACAAGTCAGTCTGGGTTTCCTAACAGTTTTTGCTGCTGTGTGATATGTGATTGATTGTTTTATATCCCAGGGTGAAATTCTGGTCCAAATTACATTGGTGGAAAACTGCCATGACTTTAACCACTGGTGTTTTGTTATTCCTTCACAAGGGTAGCCAAACCAGGTCTTGGGCTGCAAAAAACACACTAAACATGTGCCACTTGAAACTAAAGGAGAAAAGTTAAAGCCACATTTTACAAACCAGCCACTTTGGGAAAGGCGTGTATGCTGGCAATTGCTGCAATGGCTACAATATACTCATTTTAGGCTTACCTGTAGCCAAATGTCTTTGTTAATAAACTCAAAGTCTTCTAGCCTTAAGGTGCGTCAGTCCCTAGGACCATTTAGCCACAAACACATGGTGCATGTGCATTATGAAGTGAAACAAAACCCTGCACAGAAGCATGCATTTGTCACAGGCACCTTTGCACCAAGAAATGGGGTCTTTTTCCCCTATTGACAAGACTGAGGCTGAAGCAGATCACAGATGACCAGGGTGATGAATGCAGCAAGTCTGTGTTTTGTCCTGGAGTTGCACAAAACCCAGTTCTGCTGGGCCATCCACCCTCAGAGCCATGTGTATGGCATCTCCCTCTAAATTTGTCTTGTGTGTCTTAAGTCCCATCTTAAGAACCGCTGAAATCCTTCCCCTCCTCGAAGGGAGTGCTTAATACCCTTTAGCTTTTTTGACTGTTTCAACATACAACATATGAGAAGCTACGGCACATCAAGTAACTGATATTGCTCTGATGCATTCAGAAGCAAATTCACTTAATTTGTTTGTGTGCAATATTTATTATGAATCAGTATGTTTATAGGAGCTGGCATAATGTTTTCAGCATAGGATAAGTTGGCACCAGAGTCTAACTATATCATATAAAAGCAGGATTTGCATGTCACCATATACAGTTAAGCAGGCAAGCAGAGAATCAGTTTTAAACATAAACTTAGAAAGAAATACCCAACTTTGTAAGATTAGCATTATTTTTTAAACAGTTTTTTAAAAAAATTGCCCATACAAGATGTTAACTGTAAAATACTTGAGCATAGATGGAACAAATGACTGGCTGACAGTGTTTGTTCAGAAGGCTGCACAAGACAGCGATAAAACTAGAGAGGAGGATGTTATAACATCTGACATCCCAAAATAAATTATGAGATCATGAATATAACTTTTTAGTTGACAATCTCAAGTTTGATCCATACTTCCACCCATGTCTTGGGGTCAAACAAATGTTACCTCTTTAACAGCAGTCTCTTTCCTTGTCTTGATGCAGTTCAAAGAACCACTTGCAGATGTTCAAGGTTACTTTCCTGCAAGAGAGGGGGAAGTTATTACATTTCTCATAAGAAAATAGACTCTTCTCCACATTTGCCTAATATATGTATCAGGCTATGCTACCTGTTTTATCTCACAGGGTAAAATAAAGGTCTTAGAAGCTATGCTTGTATATGAAGAGTCATTGTGGTATTCATTGTGTAACCAGGCATTTTGGTTTAAGCTCAGCTGAGAGCTAAGTACTGTGGAACCACTTGCTCCCACACCTGAAATAAAGACCGTGGGTGGTAATAATAATAATAATAATAATAATAACAATAATAATAATAATAATAACAATAATAATAATAATAGTAAAGAGGAGACAACAGAGAGGAGTAAAAGCACAGAAAAACAAGTGATGCACAATACAAATGCTTGCCCCCTGCTGACCAATGTCCACATACATGAACCATGAAAGGCAGCTCCCAGCCAGCTCCTCCCACTTTATATACTGGGCATGATATTCTATCGTTTGGAATGACCCTTGGGCCAGTTTGTGTCAGCTGTCCTGGCCATGCTTACTCCTGGCTTCTTGTACACCTATCCACTGGCAGAGCATAAGAAACTGAAAGTTCTTTACTTAGGATAAGCCCTGCTCAGCAGCAAGAAAACACTGGTATGTTACCAACATTGTACTCTAACGGCTACTAGAAAGAAAAGAAAATAAAATCTCTATCCCACAAAACCAAGACACTAGAAATAAAGAAGTAAAATAGTTTGATTTCTCTTTTACACTCTAAGAAAATCACAGATAGGTATTTCTGAGATGATCACCTTGTTTTGAAGAATCAGAATTTGTTTCAATTTCTTCTTGTCAGTAGTAGTACTTTCTTTCAGCTTGTATGTTTTTAATGAGAACTGAAACAAATGCTGAGTTTTATCTGGATAGTATCCGAAGCAGTGTTTTGCAGATATGTACCCCTACTTAATTTAACTGGCTTTAGCAATGTTTGAGGATGATTTCGATGTCCTCTGCTGACTCAGTTACAAAGCATGCTAGAAAAGCAGAGAATCATATGCTGATTGTGCAACCTCCACCACCAGTGCTCTACTTGCTGCTGCTCTTTTTTGATTGATATATCTGAATATCTTAATCCATTCAGGGGGATCTCTATACACCCTGCTTAGCTGGAGACTAGAGGTACCTCCTAGGAGATGTGATAGAAATATTTTAATGAGAATATTGTATTTAAAAAACTCTTGCAGTAAATAAACCAAGTTTTGTTTTGTTTGTTGTTTTGGTTTTTTTAAAAGGATACACTGATGTTTACAGTGATAACTACCTTGTACAGAATCTACAGCTTTAGCTACAGTAGAGGCTCTCGGAATACTTTCCATGCAGCCTCAGTAGAACTCTTCATTGCAAAAGGCAATCAAAATTTCACAGCAAAAATCTAAGGCAGATACTTATCCAAGCTGTTGTCATTTGGAGCTGGACAAGAAAATGAGAGAAAATACATCAGAATCTGAAGGGTATTGAAGGGAGACCACTTCAGATATTTTTGAGCAGAAATCAACTCACTGGCTAAATTAAGGTGTACATGCTGTGCAACTTCAGCTCACTCAAAATGCAAAACCTGGGGTTTTTCAGTAGGCCTTCCAGCAAAAACAGTCTCAAAATAAAAATACATAAATCCATTCCAGTCTGGGCTGCCTGCTGGGATGTGAGAGAAATAAAACATCCCAACAAGATATATTTATGATGTCTGGAGCAGGCTCAGTACAATGAGGTTTGGACCAAAGACTGAATTACCATTTGCTAAGCTATCCACAGTGACAGTGAGCAGAGAAGGAACATAGCAAACCATTTACCTAATAATTGAGCAAATAGTCTAGATCTTTTTAAACAAAACTATCTTGAAAAATATTTCAGTAATAGCTGAAAAATGTGACTAATAAAACCCCTAATTTTGTTCAGGAGCACTTGCAGTGAGTCACAAGGAATGCAGCTTCTATCCTCTATAAAGCAGGTAATTTGCAAGATGCCAAAAATTTGCTTGTCAGGACACAGCATTATTTATTTTTGTGCTTGGTTGAAGGTCTTTTGTTATTTTCTTGAGGGGTAGGAACAAGTACAGCACTCTGATGAATGTCAAAACAGGTTTTTTTTACAATTTTTTTAGAAGCATTACAAACAAAAGTAATGATCAACTTTTGATGTTGACAAAATCAAAGATATTATGGAAAAGGTAAATATTCTGTATTCCACAAATATGGGTTGAGTGAATTTGACTCATGGAATTTCTTGCACACTACCAAAAGCAATGTCATGAATATTAATCCTGTCTCTACTTTAAAGAAGAAGCAGAAATACTGCAAATTAGATTTATCAATATTAAATACAGAAGTAATTTAAATTCTAAACATGTTTTAATCTTGACAACATTTGTTACAGAAGCCACATAACTGTCTCTTTACACAAAAAGAAAAAAGAAAAAGTGATTTCTTTTTTCATACGCTTCCTCAAAAGTCTTTAACAACATCTGGATTAAAAAAACCCAAATTCACAAATAATTTTGCTATTACATTTAAACTGACAGCAGGAAGCATCAAGCTAAAGAACACCTGAGTTTTAATTGATGTATCTGATACATATCCTTTACTTTCAGTGTTTGGATTTGCTATGTCTTCTTTTCATGTCTAGTTTTAAAAGTTCTTATTCTGTCAGAATCTTTACAATCAAAATTCAAATTAATAATTTCATTTAAGCACAGAAACTGATTCAGGATAATCTAGCAACCTCTCATTTAGAGAGAAAATCCATTGAGAGGGGAAGAGTAAAGACAGAATGGAAGTTTTCCAAGAATCAATAAACATTTAGGAAAATACTAGAGATGAGAGCGTGTAAAATTATTATCAAGCCTCCATGCTGGTGCATTTATTCACTGTTCTTGTAAATGTGGAGGTGTCAATGTGATACTGTCTCCACTGAAGTCTGAGGAGAAGGAGTTGGTTTTCTAGTGACTTACAATACAGAGGTTCACCATATCACTAAGAAATGGCTTGTCTGAAAAGTACAGAGAATATCCCACAGGAACCTTGGTTTGCAATATGAGCAGGAAAAACACTGTTCCTTCTTTTGCAACTTAGCCCCATGAAAACTGAGTTACCTGTAGGAATTACACCCAGAACTAATGTTAAGGTATGCAGTACCTTCATTAATATGCAATTAACTGTCCTTATGAAAGAGAGGAGAAAAGTAAGCTGGGCTTTATCTTGAACTCAGTTCTTTGAAAAGTGGTTTTCAAAAAAGCCAGCATCAGCTTTCCCACAGCCATAAATACAAATCCATGGAGCACATGCCCTCCTTATTTACTTTTTCAGGTGTATGACCAGTTTCTAATCTCCTCAGAAGTTACTTTGCTGTGGCAATGTGTAAAAAAGTCCTGAAGCTGCTCTGAAATTCTTTCTTCCCAAGAGTAAAAGTGACAGATAAGAACCCAGAGGCCCACCTGCATTCTGCAGGTAAAACCTGTCTGTATGAGTGGACAGCCAGCAGACAGTGCCAACAGTGGTCAGGAGCTTTGTGTGGACTTGTTGGATGTGTCCAGTCCTGGTAAGGTGTACCATGACCCCTGGGTGCCTTGGAGTTCCAGAAGGGGATCAGTCTTCTTCTAAGTCCAGAGGAACTGCTTGGCTGTGTAATTTCTGAGAGTCTCTCTTTTGGGTTTGCTTTAGCTGGCTGGAGTGTGGAGAGGCTCCAACTCCCACTTGCCTTCTGCTGGCCCTGGAAAGTTCTCACTGCAGCAGAGCCCCTTCTACACTGGCCCCATGGGTGTCCCTCAAGCACTGGGCATGGAGTCAAGTGATGTTTCACAGCTGCAGGCTAAAGTGAAGACATAGTTAGGAAAGCAGCAGGTGAGCTCACAAGATGAGCAATTCTTGTACATATTTGGAAAATTGCAGGCCATTAAGTTTGATTCAAAATTGGCTGTAAATCCAGAACTGCTGTTCTTTCCTCCTCAGATTGGTCCAAGCATAAGGAAGAATACAAGTCCACTCATGAGGAAAAGTTTCCAGGGGATTATTGTCTCAGGCATTAAACAGATCTCAAGAGTGTTATTATACACATCAGGTCAAGGAGCACTGTGAAGGCTGTTCTTGCTCTTGTGTAGGACCCTCTTCCCTGTAGCTGCAGACTAAATTTTCTGTAATTTCTGACAGACCTCTGCACTTGTGTTCCCAGTCTCCAGATAAGTGTTTTTCTGAGTATTTAAATTTACCTTTCAAGTTTCGTCTATTCATAATGTTGCAATGTATTTTCTCATCTAGACTGCATCAGCTTCGTTGGCTCCAAAGTAGTCATAGATACATACAGTCATTTTAATAAAATTCTAATAAATTTAATTTTAAAAAATTTAATAAAATAATAAATTATTAAGCACTATCTCGGTCATATTTCTCTTTACATTTTAGTCCATGTAGCCAGAGTTCAGGGTGGGCAGTTTCTGATAATCAAATACTAAATAAAAAATTCTGTTTCATAAAGTATAATCACAGAATGCTTTGGGTTAGAAGGGACCTTAATGTCATTCCAACCCCCTACCACACCTCCCACTAGACCAGGTTGCTCAGAGCTCCATCCAACCTGGCTTTGAATACCTGCAGGGATGGGGCATCCTGAGCTTCTCTGGACAACCCATTCCAGTGCCTCACCACCCTCAGAGTAAAGAATTTCTTCCTACTATCTAATTTAAACCTTCTCTCTTTCAGTGTGAAGCCATTCCCTTTGTCCTGTCACTACATGTCCTTGCCCATAGTCTTTCTTGTAGGCTCCCTTCAGGTACTGAAAGGACACAAGTAGGTGACCCCAAAGCCTTCTCTTTCTCAGGCTGGACAAACAGTTCTCTCACTCTTCCCTCATAGGAGAGGTGCTTCATCCCTTGGATCAACTTGGTAGCCTCCTTTGCACTTTCATAACGTTGTTAACTAACACAGTTACATGGGGAAATGCAGAACAAGTCCTAATTTTACTCTTTAGTATTGGAAACAGTTTAATGATGAGCTACTGGAATCAGTCATGGCTTTAAGTCCAGCTGGAGATGAAACACCACACCACTACTCATCTGACCCCCCTCTCTTCCCCCCTACTTCAGTGGAATGAGGAGGAGCATTGAAGCAAAACTTGTACATTGATATAAGACCAGTTAAATAAGTGAAAATGAAGCAAAATATAAAAATAATGGTAAACAATAATGACAATAAAAAGGGAAAAAAACAAAAAAGTGATGCACAGTGCAATTGCTTACCACCTGCTGACAGAGCCCTCTTCACAAACCCAGATTGGCCAACCTGTCAGGCAATTCCCCCAGTTTATACACAGGGCACGACATTCTGTGGAATATCCCTCTGGTTAGTTCAGGTCACCTGGCTAGCTGTGCTTCCCCTCAGTTTGTTCTTTTGCCTACCTCCCTGCTGGAAGAGCATGAGACAAGGAAGAAAACAGTCCTTGCTTAGGATAAACATGATTCAGCAAAAAACCAAAACATCAGCATGTTATCAACACCATTCGCATTCTGAATCCGAAACCGAGCACCGTGTACTGACAAGGCAGTAAGTGTACCCCAGCTGAAATCGGGACAGAGCTGCTCCAGGCAGGCACAACTTGCTCCAACCAGGCTCTGCACCGTCCCAATCTCACCCCACATCCTCCATCCAGTGGGACCATCCAGCTCAGAGCATTCAGCCTGGACCATCCAGCTAGGAACTTCCAGCCTGGACCATCCAGTTGTGATCATCCAGCTGGGACTATCCAGCCTGGACCAGACAGCTGGGATCAGCCAGCCCAGATCATGCAGTCAGGAACATTCACATTGGACCATCCAACTCGGACCATCCAGCTGGGACTATCAGCCAGGAACTTCCATCCTGGACCATCCGCGGTCTCTGCCCTTCCCCAGCAGATGGAGCTGCGAGGCACGGCATGAGTTGCAAAGGCAGCCTTTCATGGGAGGGAAAAACACACATTTCTGAAGAAAACCCAAAATGACAGTGGCAAAAACACTTGGAGTTCTGGTAGATGCCTTGTAAAAAGCATGTGCCATTTCTAGTGCATGAATTTTGGAGCATCTGTACCTCACTGTAATTTTCTGAGGGCTGTTTGTTTATTCTGAAAAGAGTGCAGAATTTTATTTCCATAGCAGTCAGCTTACTAAAAATTGAGAATGTGAACATGCTTGCAGGTATTCTGGAGGAAAAATTAATTACACAGCTTGAACGTCTGATACTTTTTGCAGCTTCTTGAAAGAAGTAAATTTATTTACATCTTTTTTTCCCAACCAGATCTAACACTACAGTATTTTAGGTCAGGAAGATAAGCTTTAAAACACTTGCATATATAAAAAATATTGTTTACGTTCCTTTTATTATGACCCTAGTTAATGTTATGCAACTTAGTGAGTTGTTTTTTGAAATAGCTGTTTTCCCATCCACGCCACGAAAAAAGAGACTGCACAGCAGGGGATGTTAGCTGGTACACAGTTTTTTTCAATGTTATTGCAATGACAGTTTTCAGTTGATGGTTGACATTAAAATGAAAGAAAAATATTTTCCAGCACAGCTAGTTGGAGAGCCAAGGCCATGACAAAGTTGTTTAGCAGTAAAAGAATTGACTTTCAGAGACTCTTTAAAAGAAGCCTCAAGCAACTTAGAGGCACAATGTCGTATCAGATAATAGCACCACTTTTTTAACCAGAAAATAAAGCTATTTGAAGATGTCAGCTCAGTAACTGTTTTGCAATAGCTAAATATAATGATATCAGCATCTTCAGAATCTGTGAGACTGGTTTCCTTTATGTTGCTAGGATACCATATTATTATTTTATATAATATGCTATGAACCAGTATAGGAATAATGGTCAAGAGTAAAAATTAATAACTCAAATGAAGAAAAATTCTGCCTTTTCAAAAGACACTGTTTATCACACATTTTTCCTCTGAAAAGAGACCCTGTGAAACCTATATCCGTAGGTTTCATGTTTACTGTCTTTCAAGAGCTCCAGTAACAAATATGGTTACTTTCCAAACTGCTTTTCCTAACTGCTGTTTCTTCAAACTAATCTGTGGTACAGCTTGATTTCCCAGGCCTCTGAAAGAAAATACAAAGGTGATTTTTGCAGAAGATACTGAAGATGTTTTTCATAAAGGGTCCAGTTTGGATAGCCCATTGCCAAGCTGATGAGGGTTAATAGGTACACAGCAGGCAGCTGACTAAATCATTCTCGTGGGAATGGGTAAAGCACAATAAACTCTGTCCATTTATCAAAAGTGATAATAGAGCTTATTGCTTATTTTTCACAAACATTTAGAGAACCAAGCTCAAGATTCTTTGTTTACTGTACCTTTGGCTGAATTACCTTAATCCCTGGAGATCAGGGGTTCCATAAAATCCACCAAGGACTCAGGAGCCCTGAGTCCACCTGGCTCTGGGGAGAGGCAGAGCAGGGCAGCCCAATCAGACACAGTCATGCTCTTCCATGGAGCCAGGGCCACAACAGCCTGGGCTTTACCCCACAGACTCGTGATGCATTCAGTGAAGTTTAGTTACATTTAAGAGATGCAGTCATACTGCTAAAGGGTCTGGGGAATGTGTGGTCAGTGAAGCAACATTTGATGCTATTACTAAATGGACCTACTAACAAATTTGTTGTTCTCAGGAAACTTTGAAGAGTTTCACTTGATCAGATTATTTAGAGTGAGATCAAATTTTGAAATGTAATTTGTAAAGAATTAGAAACCCTTGTTCTCTGCAGTGAAGATATCTTCTGCCATTAACACAAGAAAGCAAGAATTTAAATGCCAGGATATCATTAGGGTTAGAAGGGGTTGCTTTAAATTTACTTGAGCCAGTAAACGTGAACTCAAGTTCAGACTGTTTAAGACAAAAGCAAAGAAACACCTAAAGAATAGAAGAAACAAATTTTATAATTCTCTGCTCTACATTTAAATGATCTTATTTTATACCATACTTTGTGTCTTTGTCTTCTCCCACTTCATTAATTACCTCTTTAACCATTTACCTTGGGAATAATGTTCTGTAGGCACATGGTACTGAGTGAAACAAATGGACACTGGTGTCCTCTTAAAATACCACACCAGGTATGATGGCACAAAACAGCACTACAGAGTTTTAGCAAAACAGAGCAAGACCTCATATTCCTTAATATTCTGCATATATGTATTTCCTGTGGCATATATGCAAGAAATGAATAGCTGTTTTATTAACCAACCCACTCATACAATATTATTTTTTGTTAGCTTAAGTGTCCAGTGTGAAAATTTAAACATATATATGCTTAATATTTAGATATTTATGTGATATAAATTATATATTTTTACATACTTAATTCACCTATGGATATGCTTTGCATGCTAATGTAAATTAAAGATAACTGTTGCTGGTTTATGATATACAAAGTCCTTATGATTTGTTTAAAACAGCTGGAACAAAAGACCACATAAATTATGTGGTTGCCTTTTCCTGGAAAGAGAGAGTCTGTCATGCGGTATCATGAGGGGATAAATTAATTTGCTATAAATTAATCAGTTTGGCCAAAATCAGCACAACCCCTAATGGAATATCAGTCCAGATTGACCAATTTTATCTGGCTCGTATTAGCATATGCCCATAGTTAAATTTAACTAAAATTAATTCTTGCACTGTGAGCTATCTTTACGTAGAGACTACCTTTACCCAGAGCACAGATCACTCCCTTCAACAGCTAAATAAAATCTCTTCTGCTTTGTCACAGGACAATAAAGATTGATTCAGCACATTTGATACCCGCTAATTTAGAAAACAAGAGGAACTCTGGCAATTTAAAATATCTTTCACAAACAGCACAGATATTGCTTTTCTCAAGAACAAGAGATCTAACACTGCATCTGCAGTATGTTTTCAAAATCACCTGAGGTGTGTAAAATGCCCTGGATCTTTAATGCGAAAACATAGAACTAGGTGGGCCCTGAAAGTTAGATTTGCTGCCATTGAGTATTTAGGCATTGGCAAGAATTAAAAGAACCTTCTTAAGCAAGTAATTAACTTGTTGCCAATTTTGACATTACTTTCCATTTCCTTTAAATGTCTGCAAAACTCCCCCAACCACCACAACCGTGCATTTCTACAGGTGCCAGCAGGACTTCTTGTAATTTTTTGTCTAATGTAGACCTGAATGGTGGGGCTGTGGGAGGTTGACTGTGATTTGTTGTACAAACAAATGAAACTGGGGGTGTCTGTGTTCTCCTAAGGACCTACTCACCATGGTGACATATGATTTGGTTAGTGCATGAGTTAGTGCTAGTTTCAGAGCTATAACCTGGGCTAGTGAAATTAGAATTCACAGCTTTCCAATTATGCTCAAATACACTCTGTCAACATAAGCTGCCATTCTTGTTGACAAGCAACCAGAATCTCTTGATTGTCAAATTTGAACTTAGTTTGATCAAGCATGACTTGTCCCTCACCTCCCAGCTCTGGATCTGCAGAGGAGAAGCACAGTGGGAAACAGGCACAGATGGGCCACATTTTATCCCCTTCTTTCCCTCCTCTCCTAAAAGCTAGTTACCGTTTTGTCTGCAGCTACTTTATTCTATTGCTAATATCTCTACATTCTGAGGCTCTTCCAGTTTAGTACTAATGTATCTCAGAGCCCAGATTTACTTCCAGACCCTTCAAGATTCACATGTTCAACTTATGATCTCAATAAGGAGACAAACCATTTCAGTCAGAGGAAGACAGTTGTCATCTTCTCTTCAGTATATAAATGGTATCTGGTATGATGTTGTCTTCATCTTTGTAGGAGATCTCATATTTCTCATGGTTTTCCCTGTTAGTTTTAGAGAGCAGCTGCAAGATTTTCAGCCCTGAAAATAATACACAGCATAAGCAGCTGGGGACAGCTGAATCTCTTGCTAATGTCTTGTTAAATGGATACTGTTAAATATTACAAGGAAAAAAAATTATGCAAAAATTTTGCTCTAATATAGCCATGCTGTCACAAAAGGGAGCATATGCCAAAGAATTTCTTGCTTGGTCCACACTGTTCAACGTTCAGTGCTAAAAAGAGACATAAATAATGCAATAATTGATTCTCATGGGGGAATATTCCTTGACTCGCTGAAGTATCTATCATGTCTTACTTCCTTTCTGTGTAAAACCTTTGAATTAGACGTCCACTGCTGAAAATACGTATTTTTACAAGTGTCCTTTGAAATCAGTTGCTTTTTGTAGAGAGATGCTTAGTATGCATTGCCATATGCAAAGTATGAAGACAAACCTTGTGCAGTACCAAACTAAATCATCACAATAAATGGAGTCATTAAGTTAATCCTGAAAACTTCAAATGTAAATATCCCTGCTGAACCAGAAACCATGTATCATTTGTGTCACCACATACAGATGCTTTTAAACTAGAGAGAGTGTTCTAACAAAACCTCACTGGAGAGAAGAATTTGATAATGAAAAGCAGTGATTCTGTTTTCAGAAAAGCAGCATATACTCTTTTTCCTGAAAAAAAAAAGTATTTACTACAGTAAGCTCTCAAAAAAATGGCACAGGCTGAACAAAGCTCAACCAGCAACATTATGATTCCTGTAACACATTCCAATGGCTTCTGCACTGGGCTTCTAACTGTGGTAAATTCCCCATGTTATAAATCCAGCTTAATTTTTTAAAGTGGTACTTCTAATGATAGATGGAGAAGAAAAAGAAGACTACTGAGTAAGATAACAGCAGTTTGTAGGTGGAAAGTACAAATATGAAGAAGGAATGGTTATGAGGCAAGCAAGAAAGTAGTTGAAAACATCAAAACTCTTAAAAGGCTGCCTCTAATGCAGCCTCTATTGTTTCTATCTTGTCAAGTATTCATATTTATGGGTGGGATGAGAACCCTGGTCCTGGGGGAATTGCTCCCTAGAAACACTCAGCTGCCTCCCACAACCAGTGGTTCAGTTCACCTCATTTTTTATGCAGTTCTGCATTTGAGAATGTGTTCACTCCTTGCAGTAAGCAAGTTTCAGCACACAAAGAATCTCTCTTACTGCAGTGTTCTGATATTTTTCTCAAATTTTAAGAAATTTCTCACGTTCTGCAAAAATAACATTTGATATGGAAAACTAAAGCATGAGAGATCCCAGAATAACCTATATCAAGAGCTTAGCATATATAATGTATATGACATTCTATATAGCAATGCACATAACATCTGCAACAATATTACATAAATTGGCAAAGAATTCAAATAATAATATTAATAATAGTAATAATAATAATAATAGTCTTCTACAGATATATTGGCCAGAAAAATAAAGTGGTATGTATAGAAGTTCTCTAAAAAGCTCAAATTGTGGTTAACAAATGCTTTCTGACCTTTTCTTTTCAATTTTGAAAAAAAAAAGAGAGAAAAGTCCCATCTGAGCTACTTGTCTCAGTATCAGCTACAGATAACACAGAAAGGGGCACCTCTAGAGTAGTATTCATTAAACCTTACAACAATACTCAAAAATAGATCAGATAATTTATACCTTCTCTCCACCACCTACAAAGAGAAGACAGATCAGTCATTTAACATGCCTGTAAATAGATAAAGATGAATCCTACCTCAAATTTTCTATTAAGTCTGTCTTCCCTAACTAAAACATTGTAATTTTCTGTGTCCTACAATTTCTCTGTGTTGGCTAGATAAATGATAGGGGTTTTTTTAAGAATAGTTGTGTTTATGCTGGCCACTTAGTGAAATTGGGTACAGCTCTCTCAGCAATACTGTAATATAAATAATGCATGTGTTAGCCAAAAAGCTTTAAAATTGCTAAGCACCAATTTCAGTATCTAAAAGAGTAGTTTTATTAGGTAATAGGCAGTTGCATACAAAATCCTGTTTACAAAATCAAAAATTTCAGTGTAGGGGAAAAGTAGATGCCTCATTAAAACTTTTTGTATCTGTAACACAGTGTTTCCAAACTTTTGCAGGGGGCACTTTTGGATAGATTATTAACAAATAAGCATTTTAATAGACCTCTTCTTACTTATATTCCTAACATTATAGAGGTGGAAATTTATTTTGATTTCTCCTGCTTCATGTTTCTTTCTTCTGGAACTTCTCCCTCTTATGTGGGATTCTTTCTATTCCTTGTCATTCACTCTTCTTTGTCCTTCTGCTTGAGCCTTCCTTCATCTTGTGTCCCTGGAAATCTGGGTTAACACTTTTATGTCACAAAGTCACCAGCAAAGCTTCCATGGTGACCTCATGCAAGTTTCATCACCGATTTATACGGATGCTTCCCCATTATAGCAACAAAAGAGCAAGATGATAGTGAAAACAGCTTTTACACTGCAACTCATAGCCAGTCAGTTCTCCTGGCAAGAAGGCTGTCTTGCAGCAAAAAAATGCCCAGCATTTTTGGGAAGTTGTCTGACAAAAGCATTTCTAAGCTTCCCCTCTAAAAATAAGGCAAAATTTTCAATAAAATCTTCAATTAAATCAAATTGATGGGTACAAATATGCTGAAAAGTTTCACATTTATAACATGTAAAACAAATCTTTATTCTATATATGGAGAAGTATTAAGGAACGTATTTTTTCCTGCAGGCAAACACAAGGCTCTGATTAGACAAAGCCATTTCTTTCTAAGCCATTGCCTTGCTTCTAGTACAATTCTCATTTTGAAAAAACATCATATAAGATACCCTAGCACGCAGTGAACTTGTTTGGATTCAGTAAGGTTAGTGCTTGAATTCCATGGGGAATAAGGAACACGTGTCAGCTCTGTTTGCCTTGAGGCCAATGAAAAATAATCTGTCCATGAAAATTAGATAATTTCTTAGCAATATAATTTAAACATTCCTCTTTTCTCCCCATATTATGAAAGATAGCGTGAAGCACTGCAAGAAGAAAATCAGAAGTAGCTCAGACATTCCTTTTGGCTTGCTGACTACGTATTATTTTCTGAATCCATTCAAATTACTAAGAGACAAAACAGCATTCAAGATGCTCTTGACTTATTCATAAGAGATAAGAGATACCAGATATGCACAAGCTCCCTTAGTTTCTTAGTTTAGGAACTGGAGTTCCTCAGCAAATTATTTTCCCCCAAGATTTTGAGTCTTTGTCATTTCTCATTGTAGTAAAGGTCATATTTGCAAGTGACAGCTGATTTATCTGAGATTATAAAATTAACTCTATTTTCATGTTTTCTTTCACAGTGTCCCAGCAAAAATATTATGAACATGAAACCTACCAGATTCTGGATGAGTCTGAAATGACCTAGCTCTGATAAAACTCACGGAGCTTTGTCTGAGCAAATCAAATCTCAACAATCAAAACAAACAAACGACAACAAAAAACCCCCAAACCACAACCAATTAAATTGAATTTAAAGTTCTGTGACTTTCTGGGCTGATGTCTGAAATCAGTTTGGAACTGGATTCGGGAATGCTCACCTCCAAAGATTTTTCCATTGCAGGTCATGACCATTAGAGGATGGGTGAGAACCAGCCATCATCAGCCTGTTCAAGAATTAAGGTCTATTTGTTCTTTTAGGAAAGTTTCAGGAACTTTGAGAAGCTGGTGTCTCAAACTCTGATTTAGCATATGCCTTATAATAACAGCAATCCAGAAATGATTCAGTTAAAGTTTAACAGCATGCCTTTGGAAGCCATCACAGCTCTTAGTGATACTGCTTTCCCAAGAGACAAACCCTTCTGGTATTTCCTGTGGATGGGCAACTCCCCTTCCTCATCCTGCCCCCTGTCCAGGAAAACTTCTTGACTGGTTCCTTATATCTGGAAAGAGCCCAAATAATCATTCTAGTGAATAATAATGATTAAATGGATAGTTCTGATTCCCACAGGAGAACGTATTGTAACTCTTCAACTGATAACTTATATTGTCAAAATAAAGCATGTAAGCCTTGTAAAATAAATTACTACTGGTACTTTTTAAACTACTCATTTTTCTTACTTCGAATATGCACAGAGAGAGACAGATACATGTAGAAACCTTTGTTCTTCAAAATGGCCCCAAATAAAAATAGTAGTATAAGATAATGCTAAACTTTGATTGCTCTTGGAGTACATCCAATGTTCAATATGCTTAATAGATCTGCATATACTGAGATAAAAATACAGAACTTTCCTTTCTCAGAATGTCTTCTACTTATGACAGAGTTCATTTGATACTATCTGCTGACCTGGTTTTCCATGCATGCCTTAACCATTTTAATTGATTCATTGCACAAAGAACTGTATTGAAATTCTACAATCTGTTTTTCACTTTGTATGAAAAAAAAATCCTTAACTTCTCAGGAAGTTATTGAACAGCATATACAGCAGCCTAATCACAAAGTTGCTCTACATCTTTAATCCTTTGGTTGTAAAGCATTCTCTTCCTTACATCAGAAAAGAAATTTCATCATTCTGGAACCAAGATTTTGTCACTGCATTCTTTTGGGAGCGGTGTAACAACACAGAAAATAGTGCCACATGGAAAATGCAGAGAATACAGTGAGAGTTCCCAGGCAGTTCTAAGGCTACATCTTAAAATCTCTGTGAATTAAATGTCAGAACTATTTTCTATTATAACAGCCTTGCAGCAGACTGACCTGATGGAAATAATATATTGGGGCACCTGATTGTGGCAGATTATTGACTTTCATTGCGTGTGGGTGACTTTTGATCTTTTTTTGATCAGAGATATAGGTACTCTGTGTGAGTTAAACGTTAACACAAGTTGTTGTCTTTGCAATAGCTACATTTTCTTGGTTTTGCTTAGTATGGTAATGTACTCAAAAATCATCCAATTGGAAAATACTGATGTAAGGTGAAAGATATGACCTGACTAATACAGAAAAACTACACAAGCGAAGACTGAAAGAGGGGAGCATTACTAATTAGTAATTATCAAATACAGGACTGGCCTGTTCAATATAACACATTTCTTAATACTGATAAAAATCTTGAAGATTAGCAGGACAGGTCAAAACTGTCCATTTATCACAGCAGCACATGTTAAATTGTCACCAACTCAGTGAGTATTATCAGAAAATATTATTCAAAGATAATCTCATTTTCTTATGGCCTAGGACTTAAGACTTATTTTTCTTTTCTCATGTTTTCTATCAAAAATATTAACCATTCCAAATGATTCCCTGCTTTTTATCTGGAACTGATATTGCACAGTTTCTGTTTGTGTTCATGTCTCAATACTCAGAGGCTGCCAGTCTTAAAAATGTAAGTGTACATTTTAATAAGCCAGACACCCTTAAAAAGGCAAACACAGACACCCTTAAAAAGGCAAACACAGAACAAGTTAATGATATTTCCATGCAAAGTTTGTCAACAGTTCTTGTTTTCTTTCTGGGCTGAAAAAAACTACTGGAATATCCAAACTACTGAGGCAGCTGAGACACAGGGATGCCACATATCCTATCTTCAGATCTGTCTGAAGTTTGAGGAGGAAAGTGTGAATACTTCCTTGCCCCACTTGAGTCAATTTAGCCATTTCTATTCAAATTCCATGTTAATCTCCAATCTTTAACTACTGCCAGTGAGAAGTGTGAAACCAGAGTCTAGGTCAAGTGTGGGAAAGTGCTCATTCCCTGAGTGCCTGAGGCTTTCAGTGATAATACTTTAAAATTATGTTCTTTTTCTCTTGACTGATTTAGGTCTGTTTTTAATGACAGCAGTTTAAGATAAATCATTTTTATTTTAGTCACACCTGAAGTCCAGGTTGAGCTTCAAAAGCAAAGCAATCCCTGTCAAGTGGCAAGAAACTGTGAAATATAATTAGAATTACTGGTAGTCTGTACTCAAAAAATACTTAAACCAGAATTATGTAATTATTTTTCTTTAGAAGAGCTTGTCAGCTGGATTTAACTTCCTGTGAAATCCAAGAATAGACACATCCTATCAAATAGCAGTACAGAATCTGGCAAAAGAATTTCATTGACCTCAACTCTGCCTTGCTCTGGGTGGCTTTGTGTCTAGGGAGACCAAGAGGCTTTTGAATTTCTGTCTCTCCATACAACTGGGTCTTCATGATCAGAAGCTCCTTTAGATATTTTCTATGCACTCATGGCAAAACCTCTAACTCTAGTCTTCAATCACATATTAATCCTTAGATAATCTTTCCTCATGCCATTATTCTGACATTGTGCAATTGTTTTACTCTTGTCTCTTGACTCAGAGCTGGAGGAAAGGCATTTGTTCTCATGAAACTGCTCATGCTCCTCCTTGCTGAGGGGCACAAATGCTTCACAGACACCAACCAGCACAACACTTCTGTCAAGAACACCAGCCTCGTCTCAGTTTACCAATGGAGCAAACTTGGGAAAGAGATTGTACTCAGGTCATCATTTGTGCCAGGGTGGGTGACTGGAACCCAAAAATTCCGACCCTTAGTTGCTCGCTTATCAAATAGAAAAGAGAGGGTCCATCAGTTAATAGACGAGTCTATTCCAGTTGCAAATGCCAAACTCTGCTTTATGATGGGTCATTCCTGATGTATTTTAGCAGGTTTATCCAAGTTAGTATGGCACAATTTCTGACACTTTTTTTTTCCCTTTTAAATTTGTCTGTTGCACTTTCTGTATAGACATTTTTAACATTCAAATTAAAATAGTATGCAGTGCAGTTTTTGAAGCTAGGAGGAATAGTGATGCAGTATCTCAGTGTATTATTAAAAAATGCTGATTTCAGAGTCACAATGAGAATAATACATTTAGAACCTTGACCTTAATGGAAGGAGATAGGAAGTTATTAGTTTTGAAGACACAAAATAAAATTTCCATTACATGTATTAGGCAATTCACAACATGATACAATACTCACCATGTCTTAGAATATTAAAAAGTATATTTTAATATTTTTCAGTGTACATATTTGGTTTATCGGTCTGGATTTCTGATTTTTCCTTGTGTGTACTTGGAAATAGAACCTCATATCTGAGGCCTCTTGGAGGCCCAGTTAGAATAAATGGATCAAGTGAAAATGAATGTTGTCAAATGCTCCTCACAGGACTTGCACCACAGTAATTGTGATCCTACTTTTAACTATACTAATGCAAATGTGCTCAGTTACCCAATAAAAATTTTTGTCTTCCCAGCTACCTTTGCTTGGGTTCATGTTGGATTTCTGCCACTGCTATTTTCTTTCTTGCAGTAAAGGTTTTCCAGTCTGCAGAAAGCTTTCAGCAGTTCAGATGGTGCCCTCAGTGAAAAGCTGCATGAGCCCACCCAGACTGACTGAACTTTAAGTCATGACTGGGGCTAATACCCAGCCGTGAATGGCATGGCAGGTGTGACCTCATTTCCCCTCCCCATATCAGAAGATAAGCATCCATTACATGTTTGCTCTTCAGAACTCACAGAAATAAGCATCAGTAGAAACCCTGCCACGAAATCAGGAAATAAAATTAATAATAGCCAGTATGCAAAAAAAAAAGCAATGAGAAAATATCTTTTTGTAGCAATTTTTGCAATAAAATAATGTATGCAAATAAGTAATATTCCTGAAGAACTTCTTTATCCGCTATGTGGCTGCAGAGCATTACAATTCAAGCAGTGAAAAAATAGAAATTTCCTCACACTTACTCATTAATACACTTCAACTCAGCTTTGATACGGTTGAATTGATTCCTACTGCAGAATTCAAATAAATGTTCAGGAGTTCTCCTGAGATATTCAACCACATCGCTATGTTGTGTATAAAAGTGTAACCAGAAATAGCCTCAAAAGCGCATTTTGCCTCCAAGCAAATCTTTTTAGAACTAAAGGCAATTGACGTTTGTTTCCCTTTCAATTTTTATATAGCTAAACTGCCTATCAATATTTGCGCTTCCAATTTAACTGCTTGAATACTAGCTCTGCCTGTTGTTTGTATCAAAAAATAGAAACAAAATATGCTCTTTTACACACATGAAACTTCTCCCTTCAGCTCCTTCAAAGTGGCTAAAATTTGTTTCCTCATCTTTACTTTGCCCTTTTTTAAAAGTTTCATTCCCTTCTCCAAGATATCTTAAAAGAAATATGCTTTAAAGGGATTTTTCCTCATTAAATGTCAACAAAAGAGGATGCTTTGACATGGTGAAATGACATGCTAATTTATTTTTTTATATCACTTCCATCAGCTTTTCTGCCTAAATTAAATAATAAATCCACTTTATAAACATGATTAGTATGATTGTTCTACCTATTTTTTTCAGAGGATTTGTCATTTATTTTTTTAAAAATCTTCATACATAAATAGATATTTCTTAAGACAATTTGGGGGACTTTAAGTTATAAGAGCTTCAGAAAAAGGATTTTCTTTTTACAATGCATCATTTGCCTCTATGATGCCATTGAAGCAATGAATAACAATTACAAAATCTGTAAGAAATAAGGAAAAAAGTTTTCTTTTCTGAATATCATAATATATCTAGCCTCCAGATATACTCAAGAAAATGACATCAAGGGCAACTAATGTTATTAATCAAAGTGACATTTGAATAAATGGCTTTGACTTTATACACAAGGACAATACAGATGATTTGCAGATATCAGTTGTTTATCACACTGCAGTATTTTGTTTAATGCCATTACCTTGCCACTGATTCAGTGCATGCAAACTACTTATCGTTTCAAGGCTTATTCTAGTGGCAAAATACGAAATGAGAACCTTATGCATATGCAGAGTCTTTCCCCATGGCACTAACTGAGGTCTATTTATGGCTGTGATTTATGAGGCTTATGAGCACAGCTAGAATTTTAGTTCAACATTAACATTCCTACTATGCATGACATGACAGTTTATAGTTCACAGCATCTCTGCATTACATTTACTGGTAAATATAAATGATTTTTTTTAAAATCCATTAATTTAAGATAAAAATCATCTCTCTAAATCTGTAAGCTTAGTTTTTATATACAATTGAATAAGGGGAGGGGAAGTAGACTTTTGGGTTGGGGCTTTCAATTCTTCAATGCAGACAAGTATTTTTCTACAGCTAGGAATAAGACTTAAGCAGGGAATAGAAATGTTTCTGGGGGCATTCAGATCTCAAGTGGCAGGTTTGGTTACCCCACTCCTGCTCTGGTGTAAGTTTATTACAAAATAAACCTTTAGGATAAAAGATTATTAATTTTTTCTAGGTCACATTTGTAGGGCTACTGTTATTATTTTTAAATCCTAAGTTTAATTTTATATTGATTTTTTTTGAGAATTTTCTCCTCTTCATTAATATTGTCATTCCTCACTTTCTAAGAAACAGCTTTGGAGTTTGTCTTTCAGAATTGTTTATTTAAAAAAATTTCCCCAGGGGTCTCAGACACTAAACTGCTTTTCCTACTTTCCTCTCAAGGCACATTGTCTAGCTTTCAGGCTTCATAAAAGGTCTTAATTTCAGTAAATATTAGTGGCAAATGGCTTTTTGACTGTAGCATCTGAAGCAGATCTTCCCATGACCCTTTCTAAACTTGTCATTACTGCAAGGCTGTTTGCAGGACCCAACAACTCAGATTGGATACAGATAAATTTTGGTTATTTCTGAGCCCCGGCCTTTGTTATTTCTCATCATCACAGCAGAGATCTACAGAACAACCCAACTGTGCAAGCTGGACAGGAGGCACTATGCATTTCAGTATTCCCTGAGTAGAATGATGTTAGAAACCATGTGCCCTGGGGGGTCCAGTATATCCCAGCCACAGATAGGTCTAAATGCAAGGTACTTGTTGCCTTGCAAAAAGAGTTAGAGGCTGTATCTAATCCATGTGATTTGAGGACTCACAGCACCTCACAAAAGCCAAAGAAGTCAAAATGCTCATGAACCCAACTCCTCACTTGGTTCTCTTAAAAGTGTTGAGATGTAAAATAAAGCACTAATCAGGTGGCCAAGTGAGCTCCTCATAGCCATGTAGCATCACAGCTGTCTGTTTATAACCAAGGTGAGCAGATAAGTCCCAGAGAAATAAAATTGTGACTGTCCATTGAAATAGTCCCTCCTCTGTAAATAGAAGTAGAGGTAGAATCTCCAATTTTTTATACAGTCAATTACTTCAATAATTTGGGGCATCCAGACAGATTTCAGAGACTTCACTAAGCCACAGGTCTTTTCATCATTAACTCCTCACCTGCAATATATTTTTTTGGGCTTTATTCATGCCACCCCAAAGATGCTTGAAATTTTGCATAATTCTGCTTTTCAGAGTGGGTGAAGGCATGAACTAAAGGAAATTTCAAAAGCAGTTTGAATGGAAAATTCATGCTTATCTCTGGCAGACTACAGTCATATTTCTACACCTATATTGATATACAGCTAATAATATTTTATTCTTAAGGGATCATTACTCACATTAGAAAATTAATAGGAAGTCTAGGCTGGAAGAGTGGTTTTGAAAATAAAACTGTATTGAGGGGTTAAGAAATCATTGATCATTGATTTCATGCTTGTGTAACTGTAAAAACAGAAGCAATTTTATTGAACATAATTTTATCAGTTTGCATAGCAGAAATAAGCCTCCTGCTTAGTCTTAATGGCTTCTGACTTGTTACAAGTAAATAATAATTACAGAGAGTGTTAAATGTTGGTTCAAAGAAGCAGAGATAAGGGTCTCTAATTGTGTCACTTTCCTGGCCTTTATCCTTAAAATATCAGGTTCTTCCTCACTTACAGCTATGATGCTAAGCTTTTTGTGGATTCATGCCACTGTAAGTCATGAAGAGAGCCAGCAGATTATTTGCTCCCAACTCATATTTCTAATTGCACAGAAAATAGTGTTTCATTCTTTCTAAAAGATGCCACATTCATATTTTTTTCTATACTACTTTTCTTTAAATATGATGTTTAAATATCAAGGTCCCTGCACAGAGACCTCTTGAGACACAGAATTCTATTCTTAGAAAATTAAAATCCCACAATTATAAATTGTACCTTATGATTGTGCAGCTCTGATCCCATCTGTTCTGTGAAAGAGAGAAGAATCTGACCTTCAATTCACCCTCCTTTTTTTTTTCTTTTATTTCCCCTTCTTTTTTTTTCCTCCTTCTTTGGTTTGGCTTGTGCCTACAGGAGTGCTTGTCGACAGCTGTCAGCTGGTGCTACCCCTGCCGACACTAAAGTCTTCAAATATAATCAGCTAATGAGAGAAAGGTGACACAAGGAGAAGAGAGACATTAACTTAGGTTTTTCTTACAGTCCTCCATAAGCACTCCCTTGTCTCCTCGAACACTGTAAAGAAATCCCTGAGTATTGTGATGCTCTGGTGGTCCCTTCTGTGCTGCTTTGCACAATGGCCAAAGTGAGTCAGCTCCTGAAGGCATAGTCATAATGGTCACAGGCATAACCAGGAAGCAATACTCGTTAAAAACAGACATTTCTCAATTAACAGTGTTAAAAGTAATTGATAATAATAGCTTTAGATGAAAGAAAAAAAGAAAAAAAGTGTAGCAATGTAAGTTCATAATAGGAATAGAGGTTGCCACACACTCTATTATCAGCCAGACAAGTCAGTATCCAAACAGGAGGACTCACGGGTAAAACTATTACAGAAACCCCTTTTTTTCCTTAAGGAGATAATAAAAACTACCATTAAAGAAGCAATCAGTTGGGATACTCCTACATTGCAGAAGAGAGCTTCCCCATGCAACTATCAGTTCTTGAAAGATGCAGTACGTAATTTTTGACTAGTTAGAGACACCAAAGGTTCAGAAGAGCATCTGAGAATACTTTTAGCTTTCATGATAATAGCTAAACGCTTTGGACAAGTGGAAAAATATACCAAACAAAGAGACAGAAAAGTATATTAAAAGCACACATATGGGGGTAAAATCCTGATGAAAGAACAAGGTTATATACTGCTCTCAGTGCACAACCAGTAGTGAAAAATATGTATTTGTATCTTTTGAATCAGTTCTGCCTTAAAATAAGGCACCCTGATCTGCAATAAGAGATATTAAACACAAATTAAAACAATCATATTGTAATCTACCAGAGAAACAAGCAGGAACTGAAGAATGAGACTGTGCAAGGAGGACATTAATGCAGCACAAAATGGCAAGAAATGAAATTATTTGGAAAGCACAGAGAGGCACCAGATGCAGAGACACAGCAGCACACAAATAGGTAATGGCATGCCTAACAGCAGGACACTGGTGAATGCACCAACTGCAGAGAGTTCTGTCGCCGTGGAAAAGGAAAAAAAAAAACCAAACCAAACCAGCAAAATCTAAATCCCAGACAAATTCAAATTACATAGACAAAATAAAATTAGGAAAACATGAATTGCAAATCATAATCAAGCAAAAGTACCTGGGCTTAAACTTCAAAAGTGCCACAGCCTTCAGTTAAACTGCCAGTGAATACATGAACCTAATAACACTAGGAATGTGACAAGAAAATTTCTATTAATAGGCACAAGAGCTAAATTATTTTTTAAAAAAGCCAAATAATGACTGCATGCCTTCAGCAGCACTGTGAGCTCGTTGAGTACTGCAGTCCATGTGTCTCAGAGAGCAGCAGGTGTGTGGTGGCTCTTAGGGCACAGACTGGCAGCTCCTTCAGGTCACAGTCTTGTTGGTTTTAATTGCAGGAGCCTCTGCTTGGTGATTCAGGGTCTTGGTTCTTAATTGTGTTTGTATAAATTCAGAAAGAAAAGGAAAGAAAAGAATCAAAGAAAGCAGGATACATTGCTGAGGTCAGAGTTCCCAGAAGCTGGGTAAGTAGTGCAGTAATTATTGAGGTACTTAGGTCCAACTTGTTTAAACACAGCGGTAATTAAATGTTACTGCACAGAAAGTACTGAGAGAGGGGGAAAATTACGCTTCAGCACTTCAGTGCAAAAAGACTGATTTTGACAAGTTATATTGTGTGAGAAATCCAATTGCCTTGCTACAAGTTGAACATTACTGTTTCTCAGAGGAAAAAATTTGTGAGAAAAACTACTGGCAACTCTACTAAACAAAATAATGTCTATGTTACAAGTCAGTGAGTGTTCTGCTGGCTTTAGGAAGTACTCATGGAAACACAGGACAAAACCATTTCATATAAGGACTGCAGTGGGCCAAATTTCACAAGAAATCAGGAAATTAAATCTAAAGTAAAACTCCAATATCATAGTTAGTACACTTGTTAATCTCCTGCTGTAACATGATTCTAAAAAACCCAGGTAACATTAGCAGAATGTATTGGACAAATGTGCCTAAAACTGTGAAAGAAATCCAGGAATAGTACTTTTTTTCAGGTACATGCAAATGTTTTGAGGCATGTAGCATATAGAGGTGCAAGAGGTGTAGTTACCTCAGTCAAACTCTGATAACTCTAACCAGGATGATTTTAAAAATGTAAATGGAAAAATATCTTTATCTTTCTCTCTATAAATGCAATTCTCCATTCTGATCATGTGTGTTTTTTCTCAATTTCTTTCCACAGGAAAATATTTGATGAAATCAACAGTTTTCCCATAACTTCAGGGAAAATTTGCTGTCAAATGCATTCCTGTTGAAACAACTCTAACAGACTCGAGCACGAGTCCAAAGAACTAAGAATCATTGCACAGAGCAGAAACAACTTGTTTAGTAGAGCCTGCTATTTAGGTTTCTGAGAACCAGGAAAAATCCAAAACAAAACCATAGTGACAATTTTAGACCTAGAAATTAAACACTTCAGGCACAGAGTGCCCAACTGCACAGTTTTGGTTTGCAAGTTTTAATTGCGCCAAGTCTGGGCACATTGCTAGGAGTGAAACTCCAACAGCATTGCAGCAAGCAATGGCAGCCTAATGGCCACATTGGACAACATCAAACCTTAGCAAGCAGGGTTATGTTAAAAAAAATTAATGAAAGCACAAGCTAAGCCATTCCCTGCTGAAATAATATTCTCAGACATGGTCTTGACCTCTGTACAATGTCGGATGTCAACATTTTTGTCTGCCTTGCTGTTACACCCAGCTGTAGTAAGGCAAAACTCTGTAACCAAAAGAGATGATAAAAAGTCAAAATATGTGTGTACAAACCTGACAGAATTACAGGGGGTTGGGGGGATTTTTTAGGAGAAGCAATATATTTGGAATGAAACAGTATGTTAAACAAATAAAAGCTGCATAGTTATTCATATATCATGGCAGAGGACTTTTATATGTCTTAAAAAAATAAATATTTACAAGTCCCTAACAGAAGACACAAATGCAAAGTAGGAAGCACACATTTGTCTGATATGCAGGATGGGCAATAACACAGCCCATCCCCAGCAACCAGTAGAGACCAGCATGTCATCACCCAGGTAACCTGCATAAACCAAGAAGTCTTTAATCCTTCCTGAATGACAGATTGAGAATTATGCCTGAGTAGTTATGCCTTGGACACAGAAGAACCTTGAGAAAAAGAAAACTTAATTTACAACCTAATCATGATTTAATTACTGTTCACAAATAGAATGAGATAATGAGAGAGAAGAAATGGACATTTACTGCAGGTTTGTTTTTTCAGTGATAAAACTTCTGAGCATATTCTAGGTTGCTACATACGTTAGGTTACTAAATACATTATTATATTAGTCGCGTTAAAATTGACTGCTTCAAGCTAGATACATTTTGCTTGCCTTCTAGAAAACATTTCAAAGTAAACTTTAGGCAATGGTGTGACCGTTGCAATATAATATTAACAAACTAATGGTGAAGAGTCATTCCAAGAGGCCGGGAGGTTTGCTTGGAGAATTTTTTCTGTTGTACAAAGTGTATCAAGTATTGCATTTCTGGATGAGAAAAACAGAGGGAATAAGAATTTCCTCTCATAAACACCTCTCCTTCCACATCAGGTTCAGGAGGAGCATTGCAGGACTGAGATTACAGCACGAGCTTTTCTCCTGACAGCGAGCGTCAGTGTTGAATTCTGTTCCTGATACTCGTAAACAACACTTGGTAACTTACTGGAATGGAAAGAGTGTTTCTACATAACACTTCAGGGACTCTGGTCCTACTTACCTGTAATAAATTCAGCAAAAGCCTGTATGAACATATGATATGTGTTCAGGCCCTTGTCCAAGATACAAGCTCCATTCTCAGCATCACCCCAAAACGCCTCTGGCACTTCCACACAGTAACATGGACATATCTGCACGGACAAATTACAAAGAAAATAAACTAGGGAAAGAGGTGATGCATTTTTTCACAGATTTCAAACAAATACCTTCTTTACCTCTTGCTGTACAGTAACATTGGTAAAAAAAATAAAAACAAGAGACCTTGTTACTATACATTAATTTCTTTCTACAGGACATTATGGACTGGCTGCTTCAGCCTCTTACTCTGTCTTGCATTTCTAAGCAATTCGAAAGACACAGCCCCGGGGATCTGTCCTAGCTCATGGCAACTCAGAACATCAGCACAGCTCTCCTGCACAGCCTGCTACAAAATACAGCGTGGTGCTCAGTGTAAGAGCACACAGAAATAACATGCAGACAAGTGGAAAAGGGAAGCAAGGACAAGCTATTTATACTACTGGATAGAAGACTCAGGTGCATTTCCTGCCTGTATTTTTTTTCTGTAATGTGAAAGATTTAATTGGGAAGGTCTTGAATTGGAGAAGTCTAAAGAACAGGAATTGCATCTTTATTAATGGTCTTGTGTTGTGTCATTTCTGCCTACTTTGAAAAGCACACTGCAGCCAAAAATAATGCTACTCATCATTGTTTTATGCCATGTTTTTCCACAAGATAAACAGGCAGGAAATCAGGACAGATTTTGTTTTAATGTAGAACAAAGTACCAACTCTGATTCAAATTAAGGAGAAGAGTTACTTTAACTCTGTGAGTTTAAGTGATATTACTTTGTTCTGTTTTCCCATAGATGGAAAATTCAGTAATATGCTTTGCAGCAGTAGCAAAGAACTTTAAATATTGGTTCTGTATATGCATGTATTTATAATAATTCTGTAATTGCTATTTAAAGTTCATAAACCTTTCAACATAACATCAACCTATTTCCTTCACAGGCCTAGGTAAAAAAATTATGCCTCACATATAAAAAAAAAGGTAATACAGAAAAAAAGCTTTAACCAAACTAAACTACATTTAGTGTGAAAGGAAAAGAAGTTAAAAGAAGAGAGTAGAAGAGAATATTTTCTCTGTGCTATCTCAGCCAGATACTAGCTACTGCTGCAGTACTTTTCCTGAACTAAATATACTAATGATTTTCCCTGTCTCAAGACTTGCTGAAATTCAGCGCTCATTTTGTTAAAATTTTCAATTTATTTAAAGTGTCAGATTTCCATGTATCTTCTGGCAAGGATCAATCATTACCATCCTCCTTTCCACATTAAAGAACTAAAGCAAGTAGGCTGCTCTTCACAGCTCAGGGTGCAACATGGCACAGTAATAAAACCTGCCATATTGACACAAGTACAATAGAAAGAAAAATATTATATAAAATATTGTACTGAGAATTTGAAGTAATTCCTATGGGTTTCTAAAAGTGTATGTGGTACTTGCAGAAAAAGCAAGCAGCAGCGAGAAAAAACATGAAGAAACAAAAGATGTTAAAGCCTGAGTCACAGTGAAAGTTACTGTTTTACTTTTCTTCTTCTAGAAGGAAAAAAATACAGATTATATCCTTCTATGCTCTTAAAAATAGAACTGAATGTTCTTTTGCAAGGCATATATGGCAGTATTTTTCTCTGTTGGATGTCTAGATTTAAACTGAGTATCAGACATGCTTCTCAAACTGCTTATTATATAGATTTGTCCTTTCAAAGTGGGAAGAAAGTCAAAATAACAGCATCAATCCTTAACTTTAGTGAAAAATGACATTCCAGGAAACTGTGCTGCATGGTAGGTAGCCCATTTGCCTGGGGATGAGTGAAGTGGGGTGATGACCTTCAAGAAATGGAGTGTTCCAAAGGTCTCCTTTGGAGTGTTTTACCCCTGGTCTGAAGGCAGGATGAAGCAGCAAATGGATGTTGCACCCTGAGATATGGTCTGGACCTTGGAGTTTGGTCCCTATGCCTCAGCTTGATTTGCCACATTTCTCTGTTCTTGTTTTCTGCTGCACTTCATGCTTAGTCTTTAATCTTTATACAGGTTAGGTAGATGTGTCCTGAATACCATTGATAGTCATGACTAAAATATAAAGATGTGCATGTGAGTGCAGGGGTTGGGGAGTACAGCAGGAGTCCTTTGGAAAGAGATGTCCTTTATGTGTTTTCTTTCACTCTGTACTCCTCCTTCTGAGGATGTGGCAGGCCTGACAGGTTCTTTAGAGCACATGAAGCTTCACTGCTCATTAGCAATTAGATGATTACCCAACTGGATCTGAACTAATTCTGAATGGGGCCCATGCGTGGTCTTGACTCATGACTGAGCTCCAACCAGGATACAAAAGTGATTGATTACAGCTGCTTTAAGTGTTTCCTTGCACCACCCATGGGTTTCTGCAGATACCATTGCCAAGTGTGGGTGAGCTGCCTGATCAGACCCAGAGGAGGTGAAAGGGGGCAAGGTCCTCTGAAGAATAACTAAACAAACACCACTATAGATTTCCCCAATGTACTGAACAATATTTCTATGACCTGAGCTGAAATCTCACTGGATTCTCACACATTCAGTCAGTCACCTGTCATTGGACACTTGGGGTTTATGTGGTAATGGATTACAACAACCCCTTACACTTGTTGGTAACGGCCCCTAATTTCTAGGTTGAGAGCGGCACCTCCACTGACAGCTGTGAGACTGGGGTCATTTGTTTTTCCTAGCCTGAACCAGAATAAGACTACTGACAAGAAGCAATCAGCTCAGTTTTCTATTAAAAATACATAGATATTCCATTGCTATATTTTTAATAAGATGGATTTATTTCAAGTTCAGCATTGTAAAGGGTACCCATATCAAAAATCCACTTTGTAGCTAATCATCACTGATATCAGAAGAATTCTCTTCTCAAATTCACTGTGAACCTACTTAATGTTTTCTGTCTTGCATTTATTCAAAGCACAGTTTGTTTGAAGCAGGATCAGTAACAATCAATCAACTGTTTTTTAATGGATTTTTCCATGTGGTCCTTACATATTCAGAAGATTGTCCTCACTAGCAGTCTTTTACTTTTCTAAAACAAATAGCTTTAACAGATTTTATACAAGGAGGATCTTTTCATCTTCCTACACATCAGCCACACTTCCAGGAAAGACTTAATTTAAGCTGTACACTAAATCAGATTCAGTGGTGCTGTGCTTCCTTCCCAGAAATGCTGTCAGACAGAGCGGTACTTCCAGGAATGCTCTTGCAAAAGCACAGCTACAACTCAGCTGTTTGGTAAACACACAGGTCTAGACTCAGAGTCTGCTCTAATCAAGGGAAAACTCAGCACTCTGGAGCCTTGCTGAGCATTCAGCACTCAGGAAACAGTTTGCCAGACTTAGAGCTTCCAGGGCTAAAAGAGGTCCTGCTCCATCTCCTCTAGCCCTACCTACACCCAGATAGAAATTCCTACCCTCACTACCTGAAACCCAAAATTCTGCTTGTGTACATGACATCAAAATTCACTTACAGCCATATCCTAACTTGCACATAGAAAGGAATGAAAATTAGTTTATATAAATGGTGGATGAAATATTCATCAAAATAACATCAGTAATTTTCACACTTCAGTTATTAATACTAATGGAGAAAGTCACTCTGGAGTGACTCCCATGCAAGATAATCACCTTGAACCAGTCTGAACCAATTTGGAATAAACAAGATATTCCTCCACTCCTCTGTTTGTGAATTTATCTGCTCTTTCCCTAGATTAAATAAATTAACAACTAGTGTGTGAAGCCTATGTAGGTCACAGAGTTGATGTACTACCTACTGCAGCATCCTGCAAGGATTCACTTTTTACTACTGAGCAGCTGCGACAATCCCTCTGCACTGGAGTCATGTCTCCAGAATGCAACATTAAAAGCACTGCTGGCTGCTTCTTTCCAACAAGAGCCAACATCAGATGAACAGGTGTCTGTCACACCCATGAGATGTGGCTCTGTGTTCCAAGATGCTGTTTCAGAGTCCAGCTGCAGCATTTGCTTCAGATATGCTGGGGCTCTACAAAACGTGCTGTCATTCTCATTTCTGCAGCAGTGTGGGTGTAAATAATGTGCCCACATTAGCAAAGCTCAGGGGATCTCCATGGAAACATTTAAACGTTGACATTTAAGCTCCCTGTGCTGATAAAAGAAGCAGATGACTCCTGACCTATTGCTAATGTTTTATCAAGGTAGGAAGCAGGATTTTTACCCTGACCTGGCTAGAAATGATACAGTGACAGCAAATGCAACAGTATCCTACCTCTTTACCCTCTTCCATCTCCTAGGCATAACTTGCTGTTCTATAACCAGATTTTTCTTGACCTTTTCTTGTTTGTATCCCATTGAGACAATGTGGAATAGCATTGATTAAGGAAATGCCAGCCTCCCAACCTGCCTGTTAAAATAGCATAGGTAACTTGTTTCAGATTGTAAAAAAATTAAATTCAGGAAATCTCTCATATCATGCAAAGGAAAACAGAAGACCCCTCTAGAAAATTACATTAAAGTGACATTGCATTTCCCATAGCATCTGAAGCATTCACACACTCTGCCTCTGACCAATCCAAATATTAACCCAACTTTTAAGTGTCCCTTTCAAGACAGGAATTGTCTTTCTCTGGATATTACTGAATGTTTACTGCATGCTAGACTTGAAGTATTGTTGCTTCATCCCAAGCACAACACATTTGTGCCAGAAACCATGTGCCAGTAGTTAGATCAGACTAAACTTTTCATCAATTAGCAGCTCGACTAAATCCCTCACTCCCAGACTCCAGAGCACCCTGAGCACACAAACCACAGTTCTTTGGCAGCAGCAGCTCCCTGTCAAGACTTCTCACTCAGAGAAGCCCAAGCCCACCATCAACCAGAGATTCCTCTGGTTTTAAAGGGACAGCCAGTCCTTAAAAAAAAATATTTCATTGTGCTGGTTCTGGCTTCATTTTGAACTAATAAGCATCTAAAGGAATGCCTTATAAGTTCTGAGACCCAGTCTTTCCTTCCACCCAGTTTCCACTGGGATAGTGGAATTCTGATGGCAAACCCCTGTGATCAGCTGTCCTCCATCCAATTGTTAATTACTCACAGTTTCAGTCACAATCTTATGACTAGGTTTTTTTTCTGGCTCTGACTTTGAGTTGTGCTCCACTAGAAAACATGGTTTTGGTTAAAGGGAAGCTCTTGAGTATCTGGCATGTCTTTTGGGGAAAACTCCCTTAATTCTTTTACTGGTTTTATTCCATATTTCTAGAATAATCTAGAGGATTTACTCTCGCTGTAGTAACCATATATTCCTCCTGTTACAGCTAGCATGAATGGCTGCAGAGAAGAGTGTCTTACATCACTTCATCATACAAATCAAAGGCTGACGACTGCTTGACCCATGTCCTGTTTTCTCCATAAAACAAGCCATTACATTTAGGTTACAAAGTGCACTTTCATTTACCAACTTTGTTATTTTTCTGGCACTTATTTATTCACATGGTGAGGTAGCTATTTGACTGTTTTCTAACTGTCTTATCACTAACTTGTAGGCTTTGAGTCTGCTAAAGGCTGACCCCAGCATGGTGCCAATTTAAGTCCCTACAAAGACCATAATCTAGGTCAGGTGATGGAGTGCTCTCCTGCTCTGCAGTAGACCCATCTCCCAGTCTTGGAGCAAGATGTTTTACCATCTATTGTTTCTTTCATAGGATAGACATAATGTAAAAATAACTGTGATCTTTATGTAGAAAATATTATTCATTAGAGGGATTAATGGTATATTATCAGAATCTAATAGATCTGTAGTAATTATGTCAAGACAGACACAACTGGCATCATGACCAGTCCTTTATTAAGAACTTTTCATGCCTTCTCTTGGTGGGCTTCTTTCAGGCAACTCTGACTCCTTTTCTTACAGGCAGCTCCACACAGCACTGACTCCTTCTCTCTGCAAGCTTCCTTCTTCATGACTGCCTAACCCCAAGCTGTCCCTTACCCAGCCACCTAACCCTGTCTATCCCTCACACATCTTCTTACCTTATTTGTCCCTTGCACAACCACACATCCCTTCCTCCTCACAGCACAGCCAGCAGACTCCATCCAGAACTCCAGCACACCCTGGGCCACAAACTCCAACTGTAACTATAACTTACTTTCAGACAGCTGGCCCACTCTTTTCTAACACCCATCCTCATTGGGCAGGCAAGGCTGTCTCCACTGCTCAGCAATCAGTACAGCTGCAATTCATTGAGGAAAATTGCCTTCTACGCTATCCCTACAAATTATCTTCCCACATACATCTGCATCCTACCTCTGGACAGGGAAAGCCAATGTTGTACTAACTGGCACTTGATAGTGCACTTGGTACAAGGAAGATCTGATGGAAAAGGGAAGATTTCTTTCTCTTCTAGTGAACATCCATTAAAACATATTAATGCATACCAGCTATGGTTGGTCTTCTTTTTAGTTCATGCTTTTGGAATTCATAACCTAAACAAGCATTTATCATAAAATATTACTCATTAACATAAGACTGGGTGCTTTTAAATGCTTAGAATAGGCTGCTTTACCTGAATCAGAGGTGTATAAACACCATCAAAGAAGTGTCCCTATTGGCTGTCAAAAGATGAATACATTCCATCATGCTGATTAGCAGAATTTGACTAGTTAGAGTAGGCTACACATACATTTCAGTGTTGAAGGTCCTGACTACAAATGCAGCTTGAAATGTAATCAGCCAGTGTCACTCACATGCCACTTCCCTCAGATTTTACACCTCATGGAGCTAAAGGACTTGCTTCCTGATCTTATTGCAAGAGGTTTCATTCAGAAGCAGTAGGTTTTTACTTGAAAGTTACATGCTTATTCTGAGTTTTTGCTCTCTCATATTACTGAGATTGATTTTCAATTTTTATTTCATTAAGACTGTGCCCTTGGATGGTTGGAGTTTTTTAATTGATTTATGCTTAATTGCTGTACCTTAGATATTCCTCAAGTGTTTGGAAATCTAGGGCATTGAAACAATGCTCCTTGGCTACACAAGAGGTAAGAAATTAATTTGTTATTTAACATTTGTGTACTCTCTTTATCACCAACAATCACCATTATGTGGGAGGGCTGTTGGGATGGAATAGGAAAGCTTGATAAATCAACATCCTGGAACCTTAAATGCTGAATTCTGCTTAAGGAATGGAGAGTCATTTCTGCTCCTGCTTCCAGCTGTTATTAATCCTGACATTTCAGAGATATTTTGGCACATGCAGTTTTAACCTCCTGAAGTTTAAATACATTTAACATTCTCCCCTCCCCCATTTCCCATAATGGCTGTACTGTGTGATTTTGCTTTATCTCAGTAATCATATCCTCTCTCTGAGAACAAACTCAGCCCAGCACCCTGGATACAGGCGTAGGAAGAGCAGGCTTATCTGTTTGTACAGAATGTGCCATTGCTTGTTACCATAGAGCTAATGCTACTTAATATCATTTAAATAATAATTTATACTGGAAAATATAACTTATAGTGTTGTGACCTGATAAGACTAACTGCCATTGATTATTTTCAATATGACCAACTGATGTTTAAAAACAGATTCTGCAGAGAAAAAAAAAAAAGGAAACATTTTCATAATAGCATACATCAGTTGCTAGTCTTGACAGTAAGTACCTAAGCTTTGGAGGATTTTAAAAACATTCATTATGCCCCAGACTGTGTTTTTTCCTGCCTACATCCTTCCGCATGGAGGCCCAGCTGCCAAATTATTTTTGTATGTTAGCTAGGCAAACTGAATCCTTAATTTCTTTCCATGTTCTATTTCTTTACAGGCCTATACAAAATTTGGAGTAAGGATACATGTCAGAGAAATGTTTCTAAAGGACATAACCACTTTGGAGGGATGCACTTGAGGAAAGCCTTGAAATGCTGCTCTCAAAGCTACAGAACATAAACTCGTGAGCTTAGACCAGTAAACGCCACCTCTGTTCACTGTGGTGGGACAACGACTCGGAATAGGACATTACTTGGGAAAAACTCCACATAACACCAACAAGAGCCAGTGTGGCATTTTGCTTCCTGTTGGCAGACTGTCGTATCACAACGAAGCAATAATTTTGTTTGTGACAGGATTTGCCCAAAGGGACAATGAGGAATATCTGGATAACAAAATTAAGAAGAAAGAAAGGAAAAAATGTCAAGTCACTCTATATTTGATACCATTACTGTCATAAACTGAGATTACTTCTTTCCAAGAAAATGAATAGAGTTTTGACGTGTCCTAGAAAATCATGAGGTGCAAAAGTGGCAATAGTTTCTGCAGAGCAATCACAATTTCTAGAAGTGAGAATGTCTGTATATCATTCAGGAATTCACCCATATCAGACCATTTAAAATGTATTTAACAAATTAGATAGTATGGCATAACTATAGCAAGATACACAACAGGTAAGTCCAAAGGGGCAAACATGACAGGAATAGCACATACGGCAACAGGGAGGAAAACACATAGGCATCAGTAGGAAAAGTGAAATAAAGGTCTGTCTTTTAAATCCCACATTTTCAGACATTTGGATGCTGCAATATGAAGCAATTCCATTCAGAAAGGTTTCAGAAGCCAGAACAATCTTCACAAGATAGCTGTCTCTACCCTTGCTTTTAGGAGTGTGGCAGGACTTTGTCTGCTCTTCAGGAAGGAGGAGCTGCTGTCTTTGTCCTACTCCACTTTCTTGACACCTATTAAAGATCATCTGAGTGGTAGAAATTAGAGGCTTAAGACCAATTTCCCTTTTGGGTAAATGAGATCTGGATTCCTTTTTCGGCCCATGGGATGACTTCAACAGTGGCTGGACATTAAAATAGAAAATCAATCACTAAATATGTTAAAATAGTTGAGTTTAAAAGGGAAGGGGCTCACAAGAGTCAGAATTTGACCCTTTGCCCCATGGTCCTTTAAAGCCCCCTGCTTCAGCATAAAGAGCTTCCCTGACATAAACCTGGTGTCACACAGGAGTGCTTTAGGCCTTTGACATTTTGATATTTAGCAGGTGTGCCTGGACAATAGGCAGTTTAAACACTACTGGCCTGATTTCACTTTTCTCAGCAGCAGTTGCAGGTCAGTCTGTTTGTCCAGTATTTTGATTGACCCTCCGAAGACGTTCGTGAGTCAACGTTCCATTGACTTCAGTGGAACGAAGCTGAGTCAATGGAAGGAAGGGGAGTGGGTGGGTCTCTGCAAGCCCACACTTACTGAAACTGTAAAATCTGAATCTAAAGGGCATCATGTCAAACTCACATCTGGTGGCATTCTATAGGGAACAACACAGATATTTATTGAGGTAAGGTAGGGGGACCCTTGATTATGGTATTAGCAGATGGCATTTTGTTCAAAATTGGAAGAGGAAAGTATCATTAATCAAAAGCGAACTTTATTAAGCTTTTTATTACTTAAGCTGGAATTTTGGCAGTTGTTACTGTAAGGACATTTCTATATTCAGTATTTGTGAAAAGGTTTTTTTCAGATGTCTTGAGGTAGAAAAATCCATTTTTATTAAATTACTTCCTGGGGATTAAAGTAATGCTTCCAAAACCATGTGTACTCAAATATGTCTGTAATATTTTTCCATGAGTTTTTTATAAAATAGAGAATTATGTGGGGTTTTTTTTTAAAAATGAGAAACAAATGGCATCAATAACTTAAATATCTTAATTATGCTGGTGGTTTGAGAGCTACACTAATAAGTTAAATATAACGCTATAGAAAACATCTGACAGACAATGCTCATTCTATATGGTTATTGACACAATGTGTGTGGTGTAATGCAATAAACCTCTTAATACAATCCATTCTAGACAGCAGCTAGCCAGAAATTTTACCAATTTGCAACATAACTTTTGCTCTATGTAAGACTAAACGCGGGCTAGAAAAAAACCAGTTATTTTCTGGGTCATGTTTAACAGTGGTGTAATTTATTTTTGTTGACAGAGTGCCCAGAATCTGCCATTAAAATCAAGTAACCATTTAACAGGTGTTATAAAAGTTCATTTGAAGTAACTTCTGTTCAAAACATCTTTATCAACTGAGCCCTTACAGGCTAAGGGGAGAGCTGAGATGACACAAGCACTTATGGGGACAAAGCCATGGCTGAAACAAAGAGGAATAAATTGATGAGTCTGATAAAACCTTTATGTCCTTTCTGTCCTATACACACACTTTAAAATATTTTTGTTCATTTTCCTTAATAAAAGATCTTGCTTTTCTCACTTCCATTAAGCCATTTCTGGTAGTACCTGATATTGATATTATCCTCAAACAACATGGGTGTGAACAATGACTGCAAAGGCACGGTATGTTAGCTCTCTGCAGAATCTGGAATCAGAGCCTGAGAAGAACTTTGAATGAAATTCAATATAATGAAGTACTGAATGAGTGTTTTGTGCTGGGTTTTACCCTTGTCTTTCTGGGCTAAAAACTTGTTCAGATTCTGTCTAGCATTTGTAACCTCTGTTACACTCTAGGCTTTCGTGTTCTCCAAAGCTTGAATGAGTTCAAGAAGCCTGATTATGAATTAATAGTGGGGTTTTTTTCGTATTTGCATCTCAGGCAAGGAGTGTTATAATCACTTGTACATCTGTGCTGCGATTTCCCTTATTAGATCCTGTTTACATTTTTTGTGCATTTCAAGTTCCCAATGCAAATTCTTCTGCATGACAGCTGTTAGCTGTGAAAGCTGTTTGCTGTGTGTCCTGAATCTTCCTGTCTAGTCCTAGTAATTGTTTGAAGTGCCAGCAAAAAATATTGCATGGTAGTTTTCTTTTAAGATTATGACGATTTGAAAGCTCTGAGTTCCCACTGTCTACATAGTCACTATATATTTGCCATTTTATGCTACACATTCATTTAAATCCAAATCCAGTATTATCACAATGAGTTTCCTTTGTTTTCCTGGGGACAATAGTCCAAAGTTAAGTATAATGATCATGTACTTACCTGTGCCAAGCAAATCCATGTAAACGAAATTTATCTTGAAGAGAGAATTTGCAGAGAGGAGCATGTGGAGCTGTTGAGGAGGGTGTGTTTAAATTATGGGACAGACTGGTGGATCACTGCTGAGTATGTACAGTCCAAGAATATGCCTAATCATTACACAATCAATGACGCATCCCACAGTTTTCAGAAAACTATGAAATGTGCACAATTACCTGTTCAGGGATGCTCCTGTCTAGCATGGCAGCCAAAGGAAAAGCCACACCAACATCAGGCATGTTCTAATACACAGTGTTGTTGCAACTGTTAGATTAATTCTTTATTAAAAGCTATAATTTTAGCTATAACACTATTTTTTTCCTAAATAATAAAGGACATGTTTTCTTAAATATTTTGAACATGCTGATTTATGCTCTTGTATTCAGATTGCATGGGAAGGCTGGATATATGCAGTAGTACTGAGACATAAATTTCTCTACAAACATAATGACTTACCAGGCTCTTCATCCGTAGAGGAATTTAAAATTATGTCTGGTACAATTTACAGCCTGTGGAAAAGAGGTAGCACCAGAAAAAGGAATTATTCTTGTGATCCTGCTTTGCTAGTTTTGAATCAAAGAACATTTTGGGTCTTGGAGTAAGATCAATGTAAAAAGCATATTCAGTTTTACATCAAATGAAATCTGTCAAATCTGTCAAAAAACATCCTTATCCATTTGGTAAGCAGGATTGTAAGAAGAAATGCCTACATTGCTCCTGTTGGACATATATTTGTGACTCACTTACTGCTTTCATCATTTTCAGTTTCTTATAAATTTAAATAGCTGTAGTCTTTCATATCTGACACCTTTTCTGAGGTACTCCTAACCAACATTACGTCTGCATCAATAGTTCAAAAGATCTAATGGTAACATTCAGGAGACACAGCAGATAGTAATGAGACAGAAACAGAGCCAGTAGGAGGCACCACAGCTCCACTTTTCTTTGTGTCCAAAATAACCCATGACTAGAACATGGATTATTGGCCAAACTGTTTTATTGGTGAGCTTTATATTGATGTAACAATACTTGGGGCTTGCAATCTTAAAATAATTTGAAGTCCACATGTTTTGAATATCTTCCTGGGTTTGGCAATTGCTTTGCAAGTGATTCTGGGAAACAACAGGGGAGGCAGAGAGAAAGTCTAAAAGTTCTACTTTTAATTTTCTTCTGGTCTCCCTCCTGACAGTCACACAGACAAAGAAAACAAATGTGTTTACAAGGTTAGGACAGTTGCCCACCTTACATAACACCTGATTCAGGACCTAGCTATGCATCTATTTAAGTAGCATGTTGAAGAAAGTTTTCTTCACCATCTGAATTTTTCTTCACCATCTAATATTGCTGCTAGAATACCAGTTATTCCATAGTCAGAGTCATCTAGATATTTCTGTATTTCAAATCCTTACACCCTTTTAAAATCTAAACAGCATGATTGAGATATGTTTACATTTTAACTTCCCAGAGGTGATGTTACAACAATAGTTGTCACAGTGTTGTAGATGGCAATGTTATAAATTCAGAGTTATAGCAATGTGTCCTTCCCAGGAGAATGCTTGAATCCAACTGAAGCCTGACAAACTCCCATTGATTTAATCCTCATACAGTACTTCTCATGAGGAGTCATGCAATTCAAATGTATCTGCAGTGAGATTTGATCCCTGGCAAGCGGAAATTTTTGGTTTGATGGAATCCTCATCATGTATATGCTTGTGATTATTGCATCTATAGTAATTTCCAGAATAACTCAGTATTTAACACATTGACCATCTTGAAAATACCTGTTATCTTGCTTTCTGGAAAAACTGGCCTCAGGCTGAAGCCTTATCACAAGTCTAATCCTTGATTACCTCATTGCAGATCTCTCTGGACCTGGACACATAGGGACTTTCTTTTACAGGTCTAAACTGCACTAAAATGTAGCAGCTCTTGAGGTAGTTTAGGAAGTTGAATTAATCCAGTTACTATATCATATATTTCCACATGAGTTGATTTCTATTTTCTCAGCTGGTTTGGTTGATATCTGTTATACAATGTTTTTAAAAAATCAGCTCAATTTCCTCTGCAGGCTCTGTAGATGTACATTGAACATCAAACTCACTCAAAGCACATTCAGAAACATGACCACATTCACAACAAAAGCAACAATTTGGGGTCTGCTCTGTAGGCACGTACAGAGGAGAGGTGAATTGCCATGAGGTGTGGAAACCATGGTCATTCTGGAAAGATGCTGCAAACATGCTGCATCAGCTGCAGCTCTCTGAACACCAAGAGCTTTGCCTCCATGGATGGTTATTGTCATCATCATCAACAGTGATGTGAGAGTGAACAATTCAAGTTAAACCATCATCTGCCAAGAGAGTTTCATCCAGTAGCCCATCATTTTCCCTTCCC